>NW_027413600.1:0-21555 GCF_048544455.1 Silene latifolia | reverse complement strand
GTGGTTCTCATGGTTCTCATTATACTAGTGGTTCTCATAGGATCCTAAATATATATATATATATATATATATATATATATATATATATATATATATATATATATATAGTCAAGTACGGTGCGAACCGTACGAACTAACAAATTAAAGTCACGCTTAAGTCTCAAGCGCGCTTTCCTATTTCTCTACCCTACTAAAAACATTTCAATACCCTCCCACAACAAACACTCTACTTCCATTGCCTCTCACACTTCCACCGTCGGTCGTTACTTCCACCGTGGCCACCATTTGCACCGCCGATTCTACCACCCTTCCCAAGAACCGATTTCAGTCTATTATAGAAGAAAGGTTAGCTTCAATTCTTACTTTTAATCTCTGAAGATTTGTTTCGTATTTTGAATCTATTCCATTGTAAAGATTTGAGTATGAGAAAACATAAGATTATGATAAAAAAATTGATCTTTAAGTATGAATTCTAATTAAAAATTAGGGTTTATAAAAATTAGTGATTACAAATTTCATTTTTTAAATTTTTTTGGGTTATAATATGGTGTAGTCTTACACCAAATTATTCTAGCAAGGCAATCAACAGTACCATCTAATGATGGCGGGGACGGGGCTGGTTGTGGGGTTAGTTCAGGGATGGTGGTGGTGATGGCAGTAGGTGTGGTGGTGACAGTGTTGGTTGTGGTGGTGGCCAGTTTGGTGGTCGTAGTTTATTTTTAGATCGCGGATACACGAAATACCATTCCGGATACACATGATATTACTACTGGATACACAAATCGATTTGTGTATCTGGTAGTAATACCATATGTATCTGGTATTTTAGTACATTTTTTTCCACTTCATATTGTGAAACGGTACATGGGATTACTTTGCAGTATCCGATTTATTGGGGTTTGATCTAGTTAGTGCAACAGGATTGGTAAAGTTCTCCCTAAGTAATTTATAACTGTATTTTCATGGCTCAAACTCAGAGACATTTGGTTAAGCGAGATTAATTCGGTACTAAATACTCCATATTTATTTTTCAAAGGTAAAGCCAATACAATGTGAAGAGGCTAATATTTAGCGTACACAATATTTCCTTAACCACTAAAGTTCTCCCTAAGTAATTTATAACTGTATTTTCATGGCTCAAACTCAGAGACATTTGGTTAAGCGAGATTAATTCGGTACTAAATACTCCATATTTATTTTTCAAAGGTAAAGCCAATACAATGTGAAGAGGCTAATATTTAGCGTACACAATATTTCCTTAACCACTACATTAAAATTTCTTTGGCGTAGTATAGAACCCATATATTTTTCTGGCGCTGCAGCTGCTGTCCGGTAGCTTATGTAATCTTGTTGGATTTTACTTTGCTAAGGTAGAGGCCTCTGGAAGTTATTTGGAGGGGTTAAAGGGAATGTTGGCATATTAATATAAGCATATATAACTATACGGGTACTCTGGAATGATTCGGAAATAAAAGTAGATTCTTTTACGATTCATAAAACTATGCATTTTAGGTAGAAAGGCATGCAAGTGGCTTATAAACTAGAGCAAGAATCAATTTAGCAAGATGGATTATGTTGTTTTGTTATGATTTGGTACATCTTTATGTTTTTGTTTCTTTCTTATTCAGCTTTTCTGGGGTAGGATTTGTCTTCCTGTAGGCGAAAGAGAACACGAGTTGCAGACTCGGAGCATCTGTAAGAAACTCGAAATTTCCTGAATGCGCATAAAATATAATTGAAGATTTCAAAAAATATGTTGGATGCTCTGTTAAGTTTTGAATTTGTAGTTGAAATTCTTGTCGGCTTTTGGGGTAAAGCCATAATAGACTCTTGATGTAGGTTCAGGCTGAGGATTTTAGGTCATAGGTGGTCCTTCTAGCCGGCAGATTTATTCTGGTTTATTGCATCTGTATCTACAAAACCTGCAGTGACTTTTTGTGTGAGTTATATAATGAAATATGCTGCAAGTTACACATTTGCCTTTTTGGTTAACGTGTTATGATACTGGAAAAATAGCGAGACATCAATAATCTTAATTTGTTGTCTGTATTCCCTCCCTCTTAATCATTTGATTACATTTTTATTCTTTGTGAGGGGTATTTTAATCAAAGATAAAATAAATGATTGGGACGGAGGGAGTCTGTCTTAACAACTAATATTAAGGCTATTTTATTGGGTACTAATGTACTATGTTTCTTGGAGTCTAAGTGTTGAATTACTTAAACGTAGATAAAACTTGTCCCATAGAAGGCTAACAGTAGAATAACATATGTTGTTTGGGTACCTATCAGATGACTCCGATTGAAACTTTAGCCTATTTTTAAGTATTTTGGATGGTGAATAGCTTTTTGGAATTGTTAATCATCCTTTGATCAGAAGTTTTTTGCCTAAGATGGTCTGATTGTGTAGCAAAAGATAAGAGAGCAATAAACTAGTAACAGGAGGTTAGCCAACCTAGCAGATCATAAGAAATAAATAATACCTTCTTCATGAAACATCTAGTGTAATTAGCAGTCGTCCAACCTTCCCGTGATATTGAACTTAGTCACGTTGTGCACTTTTTGAGGCTGTATCATTTGCTTTTTATGTTGTTTGATTAAGATTGAAACTGAAATGCCTTGATATGTTCTTTGTAGTGGCGATGTAGGATTCAGATTCTGAAATTTAAAATGTTTAATATGATTAGGTTGGTTGAAAATGCGACACATGTTTGATCTCCTGTGATAAGTGATTAATTGAATTATTATAAATACATGCTCTTATTGCACTTTAGTCATGTTCTAATGTCTAAGGAGCTGGGAATCAATACAGAAGATCAACGAACCACGTCCTTACATTTGTTACATATGGACTACGGAGTATTAAGTTAATAATAATAGTAATACTTATTATAATTATAATTATTATTATTGTTATTAGTATTAGTATTGGTGCCCGACCGCGTCCGAGCTACCTCTATTTAGGATTAAAATTTTGGGCATTGCAGATAACCCATAATGAAAATTTTCAGATGACTCGTAATGAAAATTTTGGGCATTGCAGTCGTGTGGCAGTTATTTCACAATTTACGAAGTGTAGATAATTTAGTGGGTCATTTTACTTCATATTCAAAATCAAGGAATAATGATACTTTGGCTGCTTTGATATTGGATAATGACTTAAATTTTGGTTGAATTTGTTCATTATTCTGGTCTCTTCTTAACAGGGAGTCAGGAGGGAAGTTGAGATTCATGTAAAGACGCTGAACAATTGCTGCTAGAATACCAAACAAAGTCGATAATAGACGAAGGTAATGATATTAATTAATTCTATACCCGGAAAATAATCTTCAACAAACTGAGAGACTTCAGCTACTCTTGAAGAACCAAGCACTACATTTTGAAATGAACAGTCAACTTCAACTCGACTTAAATCTAAGATGCGGAAAAGTCATAATGAGAAAGACATGACAAGCTTCAAAAATGTGGGTATAAAATCGAAAAAAACAGTTCGGTTTCCAGTGCTGAAAGAATCAATTGGCCATACCGAGGTCGAAGTAACAGTGGGAGCTTTGTTAGGGCTCCTTGTAAGCTTGAACGTTAATGCTATTATTTGATTTTTGCTATTGTTCCTAATTATTTTCCTAATATAAAGATTTGATGCGTAAAACTTTAATGTCCAATGAAGAGGACAATGGAAAGCAAGTGGGTGCTAAATCTTATATTGTGGTGAAAAGTATCTATTTAGTAACTTAAAGGAGTGTATCTAGCAAGCTAAAAGGTTGTATCTAATAACTTAAAGGAATGTATTTACCTAACTAAATGCATGTATCTAGTAACCTAAATAAGTGTATCTAGCAAACTAATGGGATGTATCTAGTAATTTAAATGAGTGTATCTAGCAAGCTAAAGAGATGTATCTAACAAATTAAAGAAGTGTATCTAGCTATTTAAAGGGATGTATCTAATAACTTAAATGAGTGTATCTAGCAAGCTAAATGCATGTATCTAACAACTTAAAGAAGTGTATCTAGCTAGTTAAAGGGATGTATCTAGTAACTCAAATAAGTGTATTTGGTAAGCTAAAGGGATGTATTTAGTAACTCAAATAAGTGTATTTAAATGTTTACAATTTGTTCTAAAAGTACCACGAGTACAAAATTCATTAAAACTATTAGAACTATCCTCGCTATAATCTGAGAATAAATTACATCTTAGCAAGATAAATTACATCATAGCAAGAGTATTTGTAGGTCTATATTAAAATCCAAGATAAAGAATGGACAAGTATCGCAGTATCTAAACTTGTCAGCAACACATGTATGTATTACTATTGGATACACATGCTATAACTATCGGATACACAAATCGATTTGTGTATCCGGTAGTAATACCATATGTATGCGGGGGTTGTAATTTGTGTATCCAACTCTCACTATAAGCCCACCGTCACCGCCAACAGCTGCATCCCCGATTAATCTCAGACTAATACTCCGGCAAGTACAGTCGCCTCTAGTGACGATCCTCACATCACAGTGAGCACGAATAAACTATTGACCTAATATTTTATTTTTGTCGAACCAAACACAAGCACCACTCGACCCAAACACCATCACCTCCAGCCACCAGATACGCCAATTCGGCCCATTTAGTCACCACTCCTTACCACACTCAAATGCATCATCATCGTCAGTCTCCCTTCGCCAACCCCAGCGGACTCATAAGAGCTGAGGAAGACATTTTTTGAGTCTAAACGTTTTGAGTAAGCCATAATTATAAAAACTTTTCTCGAATATCTACATCATTTTCAGTAGATATATAATCAAAAATCATATTTTTTTTAGGATTTTAAAATAATAAACACATTGGAGAACGAAGGTGCACTGAGAAATCGATAAATGGACGATGATAGTTTGATGCAGTGAGTCGCTGGAGAAAGGAAATGGTGGCCGGAGCAAAGGCGATGCACTGAGAAATCGATAAATGGAAGACATGTATCCCGTAGTAATACCATGTGTATCCGAGTCGGTATTATGTGTATCTACCGCTCCACTAAGATCCACCCGCCACCATCCCTGCCCCAACCACCGCCACCACTGCTACTACCACTGTCACCACCACCCCTATTAAAACACCACAAATTCACCGCCTTCGCACAATGACCACCTCAGACGACACCAGAGATCCATGATAACCACAACAACCCGACGTTCGACCACAGACCCATCACTAACCTCACGCCTACCCAGATTTCCCATCGAACGAAATAATCTATGCGATTCGTTCCCCTGGTGTTGTCGCCGGCGAACAGTAATGGCGTGGAGTGGTAAATAGTTGTAAATTCATATATAACAATGACGTGCGACAGTGAAATGCCAACTACAAAGACCAACCACAAATTATGCAAACTCAGATCTGGGCATACGACGAGGAAAGAAGATAATACACCGGTGTAAGGTGGGACTGGGGATGATTGACTGTGAATGGGACGACCAAAGCTTGTCGAGGGGATTGCCGGAAAATATAATCGACGAAGAGAGCTCTGGTCACTACGCAGGGGTGAAAAGAAAAGAACAAATAGGGGAGGAGAGAAGATTGTGTGAGAAATGGGGCCATTACAGTGGTCGGCGCATTTGGGTTGTGAGAAGTACACTAATGTTAGTAGATGGGGGATGACATGAAGTGGGGTTAATATTTTTGTTGGTTTGTGTGATTAGAGTGCAGTACGTGAGTCTTTAATTTTCTTAGTTTAACAGGTATTGCTTTAGTTCATAAGTTCGCACCGAACTTTGAGTTCGCAAGAGATCATATATATATATGAGAAAATTGTTGATTACAGCCTTTTATAAATCACTTTTTGAAAATTACAGCCTTATAAATTTTTTTTTGAAAATTACATCCAAAATATTACTTTTCTTCTAAAATTGCACCAATTTGAGGTTTTTGGTGAATTTTGATGATGTTTTTATGATGTACCCTTTATTATTTGAGAGCCTACTTACCCAGATTTCTTACCTCTCCTTAACACAAACCAATTAATCACCCCAAACATCATAAAAACATCATCAAAATTCACCGAAAACCTCAAGTTGGTGCAATTTTAGAAGAAAAGTAATATTTTGGATGTAATTTTCAAAAAAAAATTTATAAGGCTGTAATTTTCAAAAAGTGATTTTTAAAAGGCTGTAATCAACAATTTTCTCTCTCTCTCTCTCTCACTCTCTCTCTCTCTCTCTGTATGTATATATATATATATATATATATGTATATATATATATATATATGTATATATATATATATATATGTATATATATATATATATATATATATATATATATATGTATATATATATATATATGTATATATATATATATATGTATATATATATATATATATAGGGCCGGCTTCGGGTACGAACTGAGTTACGGTACGAACTAGCTTTTTTTTTCGTTTTTTTTTTTTTTTACAGATACATTTTATAACATTGGTAGCTATACTTTTTCCACCCTAAAATTTTAGATGCACTTTTACACTTTTTTAACACTAATTTTTTTGGGAGTTTTAAGACTAACTTCGAGATACATTTTATACTATTTGCGGATACACATATCAGTATTGTCATATACACATGTCACTACTGCCAGATACGCATATCAGTACTGCCACATACACATGTCAATGTCAGATACACATGTCAATACACCCAGACACGCATATGAGTACTGCCAGATACATATGTCAATACTTCCGGATACATGATTCCCAAATACGCATATCAGTACTGCACATGTCAATACTACCAGATACACATGTATCCGGTAGTAATACCAGATGTATCTGGGTGGTATTTTGTGTATCTACTAACACCATCACCACTGCCCCACCACCGCCGCCACCCTTACCAACGTTGACCCCCCAACCAACACCATACACTACCACTACTACCACCAGTGCCACCAGCCACCCCCACTGCCACCGAGCACCACTGTCTCACCCCACACAGCCACCACCACGCACTATAACCGACTACCACCATCTCACACTTCGACACCTGCCTCCGTAGCAGCACATACACAACACCGCCGACCTTTCGTCGCTCATCCTCTCTTATGCCGGCGTTATAATCGGCAACCTTAGACAACGTCAACAACATCACCGGCCACCCAAAACTCTCCTTGTTGCCAACATCTCCATCGATATAAAAAATGATGGAACGATATGAAAGAATACCATCGGGGCTCCATCGACATCTGATGGTCGTTGAGGCGTCACAATACCACAAACCAACGCTGCATTACTCCCCCACATACCTTATCACTCACGACCACCATATTACTCCACAACCATAACATCTGACCACCCCACCACCACCATCACTCACTCACGACCACCACATTTTTCCGCAGATACCTTATTACCACTACCCACCATTGCCGACCACCATTACTCACCCGATGACCATCAGCACTCCAAAACCAACTACCTCAGATCTGCAGCACCCACCACGAAACCCACGACGCTTCACATCGGACCATCACCACCACAACAACACCACAATTAACCACCGTAAAACATAACAAACCTTAACCCCGAAAACGAAAACCTAGATCTACAAAAAACAAGGTACGAATTCAAAAATATAACTCCTCTAGCGAAGTTGTCGGAAATATTAGAGACAAAAATTGTCTTCGTTGTTCACTGTAATCGCAGGCAAACGGAAATTGATAGTGGTGGTCGCCGGCGTCGCCAGGACTTGGCGAAGTTGGTGAGGGGGTACCCGTGGTGGAAAATGAAGGCGTTAAAGCAGAGCAAATAAGACTCGCCGGCGGGTGAGTGTATTGTACGACGATATTGCTGGCCGGAGATTCGATGCTGGTGTGAGGTTGTGGGTGGGAAGTGGGAACTTGGAAATACGATAGAACTTAATTACATGGGGAGAGAAGTTAGGGATATGAGTAGTCTGGATGGCCGAAGGGCGCCGTCTCCGACGGCCGTGAAGTCGCGATGGGTGGAGATCGTCATGGTGGTGGATGAAAAAATGGAAGTTAATTGTGATGTTATTTGTGTGGATAAGGATGAGAGGGGGAAGTCAGGGTGGGAGGGGTTTGGTTTTGCACTGTTAAATCCCTTTTTATGTTAGTTCGTACGGTTCGCACAATAATTTGGTTCGCACGGAATCCTGATTCTACACACACACGCATACACACACACACACACACACACACACACACACACACACACACACACACACACACACACACACCCACACACACCCACACACACACATATATGGATTCAGGATCCGGTGAGAATGGTCATTCGGTGAGAACGCATCTCCACCTTAGATTAAATTGTAATCAAAGGCCTAGATTAAATCATTAAAATAACTCCCTGAATGTTAAACCCAAAATTCTTTATCAGAATTTGCGCCATACCCTCTCTGATCTTCAACTAGAAACTTCATCGGCGTAGCCCTCCGGAACAGTCGATCGTTGACGCAACTCGTCGGAGCCCGTTAACGATTTTCAAGTACCACCTTTTAAAGATCAAACTGGCAATCAATTCCACATTCACAAAAGACTAGCGGACAATCTCATTGGTATCGCAGCCGGAATATATAGACGTACCTTCGTTGGAATTAGTTATTAGCCTTGGAAAATATTGAACAATCCTTAACATCCATGAGTTCCGCATGATCCATCTCATGAACCCTCGGCGGTAGTCTCTCCTATAGGCTAATCGCTGCTACTTTACCATTTCCCCTTCGTTGATTTCCCATCTATTACAAATGTATCTACACTATTTTTTAATGTATTGATCGATGCCATTTCGTGTTCACAATTAAGTATATGTGGTCGTTGGTCAATGGTCGATACAAAACACAATTTATACTTCACAAACAACTCTACAATTAGTAAAGAGGCAAGTAAAGGTCGGATCCCAAGGGACGGGTATTGAAATGAGAATTCTATTGTAACTAGTAGTGTCTAGGAGGTGTCACAAATTGGGTTGATGTAGAAGGTTACTAAACTAGAATAACAATGAAAATAAACAAGCAAGATGAATAAAAAGGGGGGTAAACAATTGATTAAAAGCACTAGGGTGTCATGGGATCATAGGGGAATCATGGGATATGATCATACAAACATGTTCTCAAATTATAAGCAAGCAATTATTGTTGTGATGGATTGAGTTGGGTTATATCTTACAATCCTAGGAAAGTTTGGGTCCCAGAGCCGAATCGATTAGATTGTACAACACCTACAAGTCGACTTAATCTTTCCTACTCAACACATGCATGGTCTAATGAGACTCGAGTTGGGTTATGTCTTACAAGTCTCATTGAAAAGATAGAAGATGATAGTAAATGCAAGGATTCATAGGCTTAGCATTTCATCAAATATAACATGTGCATGTATTAAGATCAAAACAAGCAAGCAAATAAGATATGAAAGCATATTGATTTAAGCATGAATCATTCCCCATGTTGGTTTCCCCTAATCACCCATTAAACCCTAGCTAAGAGACTACTCACTCATTATCATGTTGATCATGCTAGCAAGGTTGTCAATCATACCAACAATATGAAACATGATGAATAAATGAAAGTAATTAACAATAATTAAAAAGGGATTAAGAGATTATACCTACTAATGATTCCAATAATTAAGCAAGAATAATAGAAGTACTTGAATGATAGATTGAGAGGTTGTCAATCTCCCAATAATAACCCAAATAATCTTCAATTACCCAAAATAAAGGAAGAACAAGAGAGAGATTAAAGAACTAAAACTTGGATTAAAACTTGATTAATACTTGATTACAATATTGAAGAGAGATTTGATTGATATTAACTACACTAATTATTGATAAGAAGAACATGCTCCTCTAATTAGACTAATGGAGTATTTATAGTGAAAATTAGGGAGGATGCATTAGGGTTAACTAAGGGCTAAACTAGTAATTACACTTTTTAAGTTGAGCAAGGAGGACCCGGTATTTTCTGAGAGAAGGGCTTCTCTTTTCGTAGCTTGAAGAATGAAATCCGTCTTTGTCTGCGGGAATCCGTGCGGATTAGGTCGGGACGGCGGATTTGGCGGTGTAATCCGAGCGGATTCAGGAGAGGGACGCTCGGATTGTTGTAGGGGAATCCGAGCGGATTCCAAGGAGGGACGCTCGGATTGTTCTGGGCCGGACGGGCGGATTGTCTGCAATCCGTTCGGATTGTTGGTCAGCGTCAATTCTTCTTCTTTTCTTCCCTTTTCTTCATAAATTCCTTGGGGATTTCCTTGGGGACGCAAGGATCCTTTCTCAACATTGTTCTTCTACTATGATATGTACAAAGGCCTTCTAGTCTTATCTCTTCTTGATGCTTGGTCATTGAATACAATCAATTTAGCCTCGTTTTGCCATGAAAATGCAAGATTCTTACTCCTTTCCTACCAAGGGATCAAAATCTCAAAGAATATGCAAAACAAAGAACTAAAGATAAGAAATGACCCAAATAGGCACTAAAAAGCATGGAAACAATGGTAATTCGGGGGCTAAATAAGCGCCAATTATGGTCACATCAAATATCCCCAAACCGAACCTTTGCTCGTCCCGAGTAAAGAGGTGACAAAGACTAGGACCAAAACTAACCTATCCTAATAATAATAGCCGATATGAGACAATTAGCGGGTCTCACTCCGCCCCTTCAACTCACAACAAGACAACCATGAGGTAGGATGCCTTCTTGCAAGGCAAGGTGGGTCTTGCCAAAATGGCGACACATCCAAACATTAAGCACATAAAAATCACATAATGGATGCATCTACAAAAAGAATAACCACTTTCCTCATCTAAGTGGCGGAAATTATCTACAAGGGAAGTAATTCAAGGGTACACAATCCTTCATAGATGCAATTTGTTCAAACTACTAAGCCTAGAAGGATACTAATAAATCACCTCCAAAATGTGTCAAGCTAGGGTACCTTTGTCCTCAATCGTTAAATGCTTTTGTCAAGAGTAGACTCCCTATGGTGTTAGAAACACTGGAGGATCGCGGAATTCCCCCTCTTGCCTAGACAAGAAGAAGGGTTGCCCCTATCTACCATGCACAAAAATGGATACGATGGATGAAGGGATCGATAGATGTTTGAGTTTCATTTTTGGGAGTTTGCTTTTGTTTTTGTTTTTCCCCCCAATTTCATGTGGCATTTGACATTTTGAGAACACTTTCTTGCCATTTCTTTTTGATTTTTGGCTTTTCAACACTTGACAACTTTTTGCATTTTCTTTTGAACATTTTCAAAGTCACCCCAATTAGTAACGAGGGTGCCTTGTTTTTGAAGCTTTTGGAGTCTATTTTTGCTCCTCTTTTCATTTGATGCATTTTTGCAAACTTTCTTTCACTTTTCATTTCATTGAACTCAAATTGATTTCTTTTTTTGTGCCCATTCCCTTTTGTTGACAAAAATATGGTAGAATATGGATGATGGATGTATGGGTGCATGGTTTCAAGGGTCACCTTGGAATAAACGGTAGCCAAGGAGTTATCACACCACAAGGTACTCTTGACTAGGCCTTAATCCATGGGTCAAAGGATACTAGCATGACACATCCTAGGGTGTTTTACAAGTATTCTAACAAGCAAAGTCTTAAGAATAAAAAACATCTACTAGGGCCTATATACACTTGTCAAGTTTCCCAAATAGACGGTTTCACAAAACTTTTCTAACATGCAAACTACATGCCATGATGCAACTAGCATATAAACATCCTAATGCAAATGATTCTACCAACTAATATGCCATATAAACTAAATGCAAGTCCTAGATTCACATTGTTGTACCGCATCAATCAAAATAAAGCCACATAGTCATTAACATAAAGAGGAAAAAGGAGATTGGAAAGATCATACCATGCGGTCTTCAATATCCTCATGTCTCGGATGTGGCGTAGTCAATCAATGTGAACAAGGATAAAACAAACACAATATATACAAGACAATATATACAAAGGAAATGAACTTGTTTTTGGATTTTTCAATTTTTCAAATTTTTATGGTTTTTGAAATTTTTCAATTTTTATGGGTTTTTGAATAAGAGTTAAATGTTAGAATTCCCATCCCCACACTAATATGGGCATTGTTCTCAATGGCCAAAATGATGGAAATTATGCAAAGATGATGCATGATTTCTATACTAAATGCAATTCTATACTAAGCTACACTACATGATGCATGGTTTTTGTTATGACGGAGAGGATAATTTAGATTACCTCCCGTTGCGTATGCATTAACTTCCCCAAACCGAGTGAGACACTATTGCTAATGTCCAAGGATGGGTATAGTTCATGCACACACTATGCTATGCATGAAACTAGATTGTCATTTTGGATTTTACAAATGGGAACAAAAAGAAGAACACCTCAATGGAACCGAGGTGTGAGTCCTTTGATGTTGCTAGGACTAAACCAACAAATGATCAAGATGAAATAAAGTACAAAGAGATAAGATACAAAGTTCTTTTCATGATAAATAAAGATAAAGAGGAGAGATGAAAAAACTTCACTTGAACTAAGGTGGGTGCCTCTTGCCCGCTCCACCTAGCTATGAAGTAGTCCCCTAGATATCGGCATCATCTCCTTCAATATCGGTATCCCAAATATCCTTTGAAGCATCACTTAAACTTGGATCCATGAATTCATCTTCACTCTCAAGCTTCACCGTATCACCTCCACAAGAATCCCCACTCTCTTCCCATTTGCGACCGTTCGCCCCTTCATTAGCCTTCTCCGAGTTAGGAAAGAGCAATTCCATTTGAGCCCATGAGGGGAAAGCTCCTTCCTCACTAATCCGTCCTTTTTGAGCCATCTCATAGTATTGGGGGTAAAGAGCATAATAAGTGTCCACGGAGGTCTCATATTGACGGTAGTGTAAATCTTGCAAAATTCCCGTGACAAAGTCGTCACGGGGGAGGATGAAGGGATTTGGGTGGTTATATGGTTGGTAGGGAAAGGGGTAAGGAGGCACTTTTATCTTCTCATTTTGAGTTTGTTGTTCTTGTTGTGGTGGTGGATTTTGTGGAGGTGGAGTTTGCCTTGTTTGACTTGGGATGAGGTAGGAGGGCATTGGGGACAAGCTTCCTCTTCTTGGGGAGACCCGTGGTAGATCATGCATTGAGAGATAGAGTGGATCGCTCCCTTTTGTCAACCACTTTATCTTCTTATCAACCCCCTCAAGGGTTATCCAATGGTGTTGGACGACAAGTAGATCTTCATTAATTCTTGTTCCCCCCGTAAGTGGAGTGTACTCATTGTTCTCATTGAACCTTGGGTTGAAGTGCTTTGCAAGTCTAGTTATGAGTCCACCATTCATTAAGAGTCGGTGGAAGACCAATCGCTGCACATCATCAAGGAATTCCACATTCGAGAAATCATCGAGCCTTGTAAGATCTACAATCTCTACATGTTCCCTTCTAATGGTGTTGAGATGTGAGGTAGAGGAACTTCCCACCATCCTTGGTCTTCTTGCACTTCTAAAGGAGGATCTCCTTGGTGCCATTCTTGCTTCTTTTGTTGGGTTCTTTTGATTTCAAGATTTGCTAAGGATGTTCCTTGTTGATTGAGAATTGGAAACCCTAGAAAATTGGGGATTTTTAATTTTGAGGGCAAAGAGAGTGATTTGGATATGTATGGGAGTCATAAGGAGGTGGGTTTTATAGGGTAAGTGGAAGGAGTAGTGATGTGGCATTATATGGGTGGTGGGGTGTATTTTAATTGGAAAAAGTCGGGTCGAGAAATAGTGGGAGGAGACGAGCGGATTCAGAGGGAAGACGCTCGGATTCCTCCTTCACGAGACGGCGGATTCTCGGGCAATACGCCGGATTCTCGCCACGAGTGAAATTCCAAAATTTTTGTCGCCACAAGACGGCCGTCCCGAGCGAGAGACGCTCGGATTCTTCAAGGGTTGGACGGGCGTCTTATTGAGAAGACGGACGGATTCTTCGACAGAGATTTTTCTTGAAATGCACAGGCGGAGAGACGAGCGTCTTTCCACAAATCCGGCCGGATTCAACCAGGCGGGCGTCTTCTTCCATAGGACGCTCGGATTTTCAAACGACCCGAAACCTTCAATTTTTCGACACAGCTGGACGTGCGGTTTCTCTTCTAGACGTCCGGATTCGGCCAAGACGGCCGGATTCCAGGGAATCCGCTCGGATTCTGGCTGCGAGCTTTGACTTTTTCTTCTTTCTTTCAATGCATCCCCACACTTAGGAATTTGCTCCTTCCTTCATTCAAAAACTTGTTAGTAACCCTCCCTCACTTACGCTCATGAAAAGAGTTTATGACATTTATTAAAATAAAAGCAATTAAATAATAAATACAAGTTAGAGGGTTAGTATATTTACAAATGGTGGTTTAGGGAGGACTCCACCAAACTCTCCCTTAGATGGTCCTTTCAAGGGGGAGGAGGCCCGAGGTAGGTAGCCTCGACCTCTCCAACAAATGCTCCTTCATAGTATGGCTTCAACCTTTGACCATTTACCTTGAACTTGCTTCCATCTTCCGCCTTGAGTTCGAAATCTCCATATTTTCCAACTTCGGTTATCACATAGGGACCCATCCATCTAGAGTTCAATTTTCCCGGAAAGAGTCGGTAGCGGGAGTTGAATAGAAGGACTTTGTCTCCCTTGTGCAAGGCCTTTTGTCGAATTCTCTTATCATGAAGCAATTTTGTTCTTTCTTTATAAATCTTTGCATTCTCATAGGATTGTAGTCGGAATTCCTCCAACTCTTGGATTTGGATCATCCTCTTTTGACCGCTCAATTTGAGATCAAGATTGAGTGCTCGGATTGCCCAATAAGCTTTGTACTCTAATTCGATTGGCAAATGACATGCTTTTCCATATACGAGCTTGTAGGGGGAGGCACCAATGGGAGTCTTATAGGCCGTCCTATAAGCCCAAAGAGCATCATCAAGCTTGGTGCTCCAATCTTTCCGAGTTTTGTTCACAACTTTTTCAAGAATTTGCTTGATCTCTCTATTTGAAATTTCTACTTAACCGCTTGTTTGAGGATGATATCCCAAGCCGGTTCGATGTTGAACACCATATTTGGTCAAAAGGGATGCAAGCTTCTTCTCATGGAAATGTGTTCCTCCATCACTAATGATAGCTCTAGAAACTCCAAATCGTGGGAAAATTATCTTCTTGAAAAGCTTGGTGACCGTTTTTGCATCATCATTTGGGGTGGCAATTGCCTCCACCCACTTTGAAACATAATCTACGGCCACAAGGATGTACTTGTTCCCATTGGATGTCACAAAGGGTCCTTGGTAGTCGATTCCCCAAACATCGAAAATTTCTACCTCTAGGATGCCTCTTTGTGGCATTTCGTTTCTCCAAGATATATTGCCCGTTCTTTGACAAGCATCACAATGAATGATGAATTCTCTTGTATCTCGAAACATTGTGGGCCAATAGAAGCCCGATTGGAGAATTTTTGCAACGGTTCTTCTTGCTCCATGGTGCCCACCGTAGGGTGATGAATGACATCCTTCCAAGATTCCTTGGATTTCCCATTGAGGGATGCATCTCCGGTAGAGCCCATCACTACACTCCTTGTAGAGGTTTGGGTCATCCCAAAAGTACCTCTTCACTTCGAATAGGAATCTCTTCCTTTGGTTGTGGTTCAAGTTAGGAGGGAGCACTTTTCCAACAATATAGTTAGCATAATCGGCAAACCATGGGGTGATGTGCCTTTCAAGTTGAGTTTGAATAGCCATCAAAATATCGTCGGGAAATGAGTCATTGATCGGGGTTTCTCCATTTTCATCATGAAACCGGATTCTTGACAAGTGATCCGCCACTACATTCTCGGCTCCTTTCTTGTCTCTTATTTCCAAATCAAATTCTTGAAGAAGTAAAATCCATCTCAACAATCTTGGTTTTGCCTCCTTCTTTATCAAGAGATGTCGAAGAGCACGGTGATCCGAAAATACAATCACCTTGGATCCAAGCAAGTAGGAACGGAATTTGTCCAAAGCATATACAATGGCAAGAAGCTCCTTTTCGGTTGTATCATATTTCACTTGAGAGGGATCGAGGGTCTTGCTTATATAATAGATGGCATGAAGAGCTCTCCCTACCCGTTGGCCAAGAACCGCTCCAACGGCGTAGTTGCTAGCGTCACACATAATCTCGAAAGGTAACTCCCAATATGGGGGTTGGATGATTGGTGCCGAGATCAATGCTTCTTTGATTCTATTAAAAGCTTCAACACACTCGTCAGTAAATTGGAATTGGGCATCTTTAAGCAAAAGTTGAGTGAGGGGTTTCGCTATTTTCGAAAAATCTTTTATGAAACGACGATAAAAACCCGCGTGACCGAGAAAACTTCTCACCCCTCTAACATTCACGGGAGGTGGGAGTTTCTCTATCACCTCAACTTTAGCTTTATCGACCTCGATGCCCTTTTCCGAAATCAAGTGACCCAAAATAATTCCTTCATTAACCATGAAATGACACTTTTCCCAATTTAAAACAAGACTAACATCTTCACATTTTTGCAATACAAGAGAAAGATTATGCAAGCATGAGTCAAAGTCCTTTCCATAAACACTAAAATCATCCATAAAAACTTCCATTATGGTCTCTGGGTAATCGGAGAAGACACTCATCATGCATCTTTGGAAAGTAGCGGGGGCATTACATAATCCAAAAGGCATCCTCCTATATGCAAAAGTGCCATAAGGGCACGTGAAGGTGGTCTTATGTTGGTCATCCGGGTGTATAGGGATTTGGAAGAATCCCGAATACCCGTCAAGGTAACAAAAGAATTTGTTAGAGGCTAACCTCTCAAGCATTTGGTCAATGAATGGTAAGGGGAAGTGATCTTTTCTTGTTGCGGAGTTTAATTTCCGGTAGTCAATGCACATACGCCAACCGGTGATCATTCTTGTGGGTATTAATTCATTCTTTTCATTCGTCACTACCGTGGTACCTCCTTTCTTAGGTACCACTTGAACGGGGCTAACCCACAAAGAATCCGATATGGGATATATGATTCCCGTATCAAGTAATTTCATGACCTCTCCCTTGACAACTTCTTGCATGTGGGGGTTCAATCTTCTTTGGGGTTGAATGGTAGGTCTATGGTCGTCCTCTAGATGAATCCTATGCATGCAAAAGTCGGGACTTATCCCCTTAAGGTCATCTAGACTATAACCTATAGCCTTCTCATGTTGTTTCAACACATTAAGCAATTTTCCCAATTGGTCATCATCAAGTCTATCATTAACAATCACGGGTTTGGTCTTTGATTCATCAAGGTAAGCATATTTCAAATTTGGGGGAAGGGGTTTCAAAGTAGGAGTTTGTACCTTACTTTCTTCCTTTGGAGTTTCATTGAGAATTTGCTCCATCTCCATTAAACATTCCATTCTCATAGCATACTCAACTTCACTTTCATCAACCTCATCATATTCAAATCTCATGATGGGTTCCTCTTGCTCTTGAGTTTGCAAAATATCCTCTAGGATGGATTGCTCATCCTCTACGGGTTGACATGCTTCTACTAGAATATTATGCACCAACTCGGATTGTGCATGAGTGAGTTCCTTGTTAGCTAGAGCGGCCTCAAAGAGATCCACCTCCAACTCCCAATACATGCTCTTAGCCTTACTTGCTTCTAAGGCCTCTAATGCTTGCATGGGATCCTTGAAGTAAGGGATACTCAAGTGGTCCTCTACAAAACAATCTATGAAATCCATTCTCGCAAAATATCAAACAACTCGAAAACGATTAGAGCAAACCTTGAGGAGTTTTACTTCCCCAAGGTGAAAAAGACACAACTAATAACAATAAAAGAAATCTTAAATCAATTAAACACCGTCCCCACGAACAACGCGCCATTTTTGATCGATGCCATTTCGTGTTCACAATTAAGTATATGTGGTCGTTGGTCAATGGTCGATACAAAACACAATTTATACTTCACAAACAACTCTACAATTAGTAAAGAGGCAAGTAAAGGTCGGATCCCAAGGGACGGGTATTGAAATGAGAATTCTATTGTAACTAGTAGTGTCTAAGGGGTGTCACAAATTGGGTTGATGTAGAAGGTTACTAAACTAGAATAACAATAAAAATAAACAAGCAAGATGAATAAAAAGGGGGGTAAACAATTGATTAAAAGCACTAGGGTGTCATGGGATCATAGGGGAATCATGGGATATGATCATACAAACATGTTCTCAAATTATAAGCAAGCAATTATTGTTGTGATGGATTGAGTTGGGTTATATCTTACAATCCTAGGAAAGTTTGGGTCCGAGGAGCGAATCGATTAGATTGTACAACACCTACAAGTCGACTTAATCTTTCCTACTCAACACATGCATGGTCTAATGAGACTCGAGTTGGGTTATGTCTTACAAGTCTCATTGAAAAGATAGAAGATGATAGTAAATGCAAGGATTCATAGGCTTAGCATTTCATCAAATATAACATGTGCATGTATTAAGATCAAAACAAGCAAGCAAATAAGATATGAAAGCATATTGATTTAAGCATGAATCATTCCCCATGTTGGTTTCCCCTAATCACCCATTAAACCCTAGCTAAGAGACTACTCACTCGTTATCATGTTGATCATGCTAGCAAGGTTGTCAATCATACCAACAATATGAAACATGATGAATAAATGAAAGTAATTAACAATAATTAAAAAGGGATTAAGAGATTATACCTACTAATGATTCCAATAATAAAGCAAGAATAATAGAAGTACTTGAATGATAGATTGAGAGGTTGTCAATCTCCCAATAATAACCCAAATAATCTTCAATTACCCAAAATAAAGGAAGAACAAGAGAGAGATTAAAGAACTAAAACTTGGATTAAAACTTGATTAATACTTGATTACAATATTGAAGAGAGATTTGATTGATATTAACTACACTAATTATTGATAAGAAGAACATGCTCCTCTAATTAGACTAATGGGGTATTTATAGTGAAAATTAGGGAGGATGCATTAGGGTTAACTAAGGGCTAAACTAGTAATTACACTTTTTAAGTTGAGCAAGGAGGACCCGGTATTTTCTGAGAGAAGGGCTTCTCTTTTCGTAGCTTGAAGAATGAAATCCGTGCTGTGCAGGAATCCGTGCGGATTAGGGTCGGGACGGCCGGATTTGGGCGGTGCAATCCGAGCGGATTCAGGAGAGGGACGCTCGGATTGTTGAGGGGGAATCCGAGCGGATTCCAAGGAGGGACGCTCGGATTGTTCTGGCTGGACGGGCGGATTGTCTGCAATCCGTTCGGATTGTTGGTCAGCGTCAATTCTTCTTCTTTTCTTCCCTTTTCTTCATAAATTCCTTGGGGATTTCCTTGGGGACGCAAGGATCCTTTCTCAACATTGTTCTTCTACTATGATATGTACAAAGGCCTTCTAGTCTTGTCTCTTCTTGATGCTTGGTCATTGAATACAATCAATTTAGCCTCGTTTTGCCATGAAAATGCAAGATTCTTACTCCTTTCCTACCAAGGGATCAAAATCTCAAAGAATATGCAAAACAAAGAACTAAAGATAAGAAATGACCCAAATAGGCACTAAAAAGCATGGAAACAATGGTAATTCGGGGGCTAAATATGCGCCAATTATGGTCACATCATGTATCTACCTTCTAATTTAATGTATCTCAACATTAATACACAAAATTAGTTATCAGGTACATTAAAATTGGTTTGAGATACATTAAAAAAGAACCCAAAAACTCTAAATTCATTTTGATCAAATTGAATTTATATTGAAGTTTACAAAAGATTAAGAGTATTTGGCGGCCAGTCGCCACACGTACCTATAGTTGTGAAGGGTTGACATGCTCGGAATGAGAGGTTTCACGCGAGAACAAGTCCGATCTTATATATGAACATATTTTCGATACGCGACGACGGTGGAAAGGACAAGGTAGAGGGAGGTGGTCAGAGGCCGGAAAGACTCCCCCAAAAAGGGGTTAGCAGTTTAGCATGGTTGTGACGGTGGTGGGGAAGGTGACAACTCGGCGGTGGAATGCGGTCCCGAGGTAAGTGGTGATATAATCGGCGTCGTTCGTCATCGGTGATTTCTGAGATGAATGGTGATGTCGCCGGCGTTGATTGTGGTGGCTGCCGACGACGGTTGGCTCTTGTCGTGGACCTCGTAGCGATAGGCAGTGTATATGTATAAAGGTGATCGGGTTTATGATGAGTTTGAGTCAATTGGGTGAGTGTGTTAGTTTGATGAGGGGTGAGGAGTTATAAAATGTTAAGGATAGGTGAGATAAATAGGTAAGGTTGGGGTTTAATTTGTTTTACAATTACACGTGAATTGTTTAGCAAGTTGGAATGGTGGGTGCGTTCTCACCGTTTGTACCGAGTGGTCGTTTGCACCGGATCTTGACTCTCTCTCTCTCTATATATATATATATATGTATATATATATGTATATATATATATGTATATATATATATATGTGTGTATATATATATATATATATATATATATATATATATATAGAGTCGGGATCCGGTGAGAACTCCTAAATATTTGAGGATTGAGGATTAGTGAATACAATATTACGGATTCTTCAATACAATATCATGAAAAAAAAATTAGACTTGTCCAAAAAAAAAAATTTTTTTGAAAAAAAAAATAATGTTGTTTTTTACACAGCTGTTTTTTTCGTGTGATATTGTTTCGAATAACCTGTGATATTGTATTGAACAACCTGTGATATTGTAATGAAATCCTCAATCCTCAAAAAGATAGTGTATACTCACATGATCCCATTCCTATATATATATATATATATATATATATATATATATGGTTTTTCTAATGTGTGTCGTTAGGGCAGACATTAATAAACCAAATAAGGAAAGATTTACAACATATTCTCATAATCATAAATCCAATTATAAACTTAGTTTTACCATAATAAGTGAGAATATACTATGGATCTTTCCGTATTTGGTTTATTAATGTGTGCCCTAAGGGCAACATTAGAAAAACCATATATATATATATATATATATATATATATATATATATATATATATATATATATATATATATATATATATATATATATATATATATATATATGAGATTCGGTGAGAACCACCTACAATGTGAGAACCGTGAAAACTCTTCCTTAAGGATATTTTTTTTTAAAAATAACGACATATTTGGATTCTAAGAGAGAATTTTATCGCTAGATTACATATTTCTTGTTCCAAAAATATAAATTATCGACGAAAATCGAAATGAGAAGCATTTTATTACTTTTCTTACACCGACTACTCATTTTTCATTTATCTAACAATTTTCATGCACCTAGAACTCGTTTTCGCAGCATCCGAGCCTAATATTTTTATGCACCTAGTAATCATTTTTATGCATTTAACAATTTTCGTGCACCTAGTATTCGTTTTCGTGCATCTATAGCCATTTTAGTATACCTAATTGTACTTTTTTACATTAAGTTCTATTTTGTTAAAACAATCAATAAATTTTGTTTAGCTATACTAAAAATGTGTTTGAATAAACTAAAC
>NW_027413599.1:0-21587 GCF_048544455.1 Silene latifolia | reverse complement strand
AAGCATAAAGCCCATCGACTACGAGTGATTAAAGATAAAGACTTGTACCCTATATCACTCGATTTGAATGACTCTCGTAATCCAATGGTATTTAGACGGATCCACAAACCATAGATCTTGAGTAAGGGTGAGGGTACGTGTTGGGAAGCCCATAAGGACACCCAACCCCGCCCGTCAATAACGGCCTCTACTAAGTCAAGTGTCGGAGTTCAAACAAGGTCATAGCTACTACGATGTATGATATGCAAACGTTGTTTTAACCCTATCATGTGAAGTTTCTATGTCGATTTAGATGCAACTAAACTAACTTTGTCAAAGTTGTAATTTAGCATGCGGGTTGATTAATCTAACAACATTCAAACGAAACAAACAAGGCTTGATGGGGAATGGGGGAGCCGTTGGGATCTACCTATTACAAACCAGGCATTTCATGCCGCCACAACAACAAATTAAAGATACAACTCGATCTAAATACAATTGCTACATACAACGCAATACATGACACACACGGCCGTTTGGCCGAGAAAACCGTGCACAAAGGGGGGGTGACTCACGGCCTACATGACACACGGCCTTGGGTCACTCCTCGTAATGCGTGCTTTCGCTTAATCTCATCGAATTAGACATAGGGCTACGCACCAAAGCATGCATTAGCATAAACCGGGCCATGTTGCTTTAAACAACATGCGGTTTACTACGCTCCTACAAGCATTGGGGAACAACCGTCTAACCAAATAAGACTAAGGTTTTTTTGAAGAGGTTTTGACTCGTAAAAAAGGAAAACTAACTCGAAAGATTACAACCCGACGAGCAAACGATAAATTACAAGCTATCAAACGACAAAGAACAAAAGATATAAAATGAACGAGACAAAGAGAGGCATGACCAACCCCACGGCCTAAAGCCACGGCCACAGACACGGCTACCCTAGTTCCTAGGTCGGGTTCATTAGTTAGATGGATTTGCAAAGCGATACGGGAGATACATTAGAAAACGATGATAAAAAAAGGTCAGAAAGCTTCGCTTAAGATCGAGTGTTCCACACGGCCCAAAGGGGTTGAATTAGGTCAAGTTTGCAAATTAAGTTAACTCATAGAGTGTTAATAAGAAGGTGCTAATCACGCACTCTTATACTAGCGAGAAATTAGGTGAAAGAGAAAGATGCGTTCAATTATTTACAGAATTGTCGATTGATTTTAAAAGCTATGTCGAAGCATCCTAACATGTCTAATTAGATTATTAAATTAGTTTAATGTCATCTAAATACGTCATAGGTTAACAATCAGAGGTTAAAATAACATACAACGGGTCCTAGGGTATGTCGAATTGGCCGAAATAATAAGGGGGTCAAAAGCGAAGAGCGAAGTTAGACAATCGTTTTATTTATGCCCTACCTTGAACACGAGGATATGTAAATGAGACGGGGGTGTACGACCGACTGAAGTAGCGGTTTATTTTCCCATCTCAAGTCAACGCGGGTGTTCATGGTGGTACTTTAACTCATACTCGGACTAACTAGTTTCATAGTTAATTTAAAACAATCGATAAACAAACGAAAAAACAAACAAAAAAAGACAATAAAAAACGAGCATAAAACAAACGAAATAAAAGGGAGAAGAGGAGGATTTGATGCACCCTCAACCTATATGTATCGTTGACACCGTCTTGGGTCGTAATCGATGGTAGATTTTATCTCGAGAGGCCGTCGTCGACGAAGAATAAAGCAAACACGCGTTTTGGAAACTTTCTGGACAGCGATTTTCAAACGATGATATCTCCCTCGTTTCACGACGAAAATTCGATTTAAAAGATGTTTTGAAAACTAGAAAGAGAGCAGAACAGGGATCTTAAAGCAACCCCTGCTCGTTTTGGGTTATTGGGCACGAAAAACGAGCACAAACAGAACTGGACAGACAAGAATAAACCGCGAAAACAGAGTGTATAACACTCTGTTTTTCGAGGGATTTCGTGTACTCTCAAGGGCAATTTGGCTCGTAAATCTTTGTCTAATGTGTATATGGATGTTATGTGGTTAATTAGGAACAAGAAAATCGAACTTTGATGGAGGTTTGATAGAGGAACGAGTTGCTTTTCGAGGAGGACACACAAACAGTTCAGTTTGTGTGTCGGTTTTGTTTAGGGTTTTTGGGAGGCAATTAGGGTTTGTTTCTGAGGTTTAAAGCTTGTGGGTGATGGTAGGATGTATGGAGAATTTAGAGGAATGAATGTATGGTGAAGGGGTGGTATTTATAAGGAGTTAAAATAGGTTAAAAGAGAGGGAGGGGCAATCGGGCTTCATCCCGTATGGCTGCTGTCCAGCCGTTTTTGTGAGGGTTTGAGGGGGGTTTTCTTGGTGATTAAGCTAGGATAATATGGGTAGGATACTAGGGTATGGGTTAGGGTTAATGGGTACGGGTCTTGGTGGTATTTGAAGCGGGTTTTGGGCTCGGGATTGAGCTGCCAAAACAGGGGGCTGCTCGGTTTAGTGCGGGCTGATTGGGGGGTGTTTGGGGATGGAATTTGGGCCGTGGATAGGGGGTTCGAACTGGGGTGGATGGGTATTGGTCTAGGTTGGTTAGTGTACTCGAGATTCGTGCCAACGCGTAAAGAAAACGGGCTCAAAAACCGAGCTAAAATCGCGCTCCAAAACGCGTGGTTGAAACGAGTTTTTCTCGATTTTTAAATCGATTTTTCAAATCAATTAACACATTAAAATAAATGATTTTTCAAATCAAATATACTCATAAAATGATTTTTCAAATCAAATATTTATTTTATTTTCAATAAAATAAACTCAAGAAAATAAATTCAAAACAAAATAAAATGAATTGAAATCACCTTAAAAAAGGCTTTAATTTAAATATCATTTAAATTAATAAAATGAATTCACTTAAAAAGACATTAATTTAAATATCATTTAAATTAATAAAATACTTCATCGACGACGCCCATTCTACATCGTAAAACGAGCTCCAAATAATGACAATGACAACTAAAGAATACATGTGTCCTATCATCATCGGGTGTTTGTCGGGTTCTCTATAAATTCCAATATCGACGGATACAGGTATCTACAGAGCCCCCACTTTGACTGAGGCTTGGACAAGGCGAAAGTCAAAGTATACCCCAGGTCCCTTTCGACCTGAGGATTCTTTGGGTCGTTTATAGTCCATTAGACTTGCGTATATAAGCTCGCCAGCCATAAGAACAGATCATACCTGAAACTTCGTTGGGGATTGACTCTTGCTTCTGTTGTGTCAAATTATCGTCATTGGTCGTCGACCCATAAAGTTGCATATATGGTGGATTGAGCCTTATCCTTAGGCGCCTACGTATCCGTTTCTGACGGAATCAAACCCGCGTCGTAGTTCGGCAGCTGCTGACACATGCCCAAAGTTTATCATCCGCTAGCACTTGTCCGAAATTCATCATCTGCTGACATTTGCCCAAAACTTATCATCTGCTGGCACTTGTCCGAATGGGACGGGACTTTCCAAGGAGGTTGCCGCCGCTTTCATCATTTGCTTTCAGCTACGGAATTCTTCCATTTCATACTCTTGTATTGAATTGAATTATTGGTGGATGTCATCCTTTACATCTTGATAATGGTCTCTGAAGCCAACGGCTTCAGAGCCCCCAGTTTGCAATGGCTCTAAAGTCGAAGACTTTAGAGCCCCCAGTTGAAGCATATCCTGCTATATTTGAAACAAAAAACGTACTAGCAATAATCATCACATAAGCACATTTGGATCATCGATCTAAAAATTGGATTATTTGAAAGATTGGGTCATCGACCCGAAAATTGAATTTGAAAATTTTGAATAATTGGGCCATCGACCCGAAGTTTAAATTTGACATCACTTGGTATATTGGGCCATCGACCCTTCAAAAATTGAATTTGAAATTTTGAATTTCGAAAGATTGGGGTCATCGACCCGAATTTCGAATTCGAATTTGTCATCATTTAGAATATTGGGCCATCGGCCCTTCAAAAATTGAATTTTGAATTTTTGAATTTCGAAGGATTGGATCATCGACCCACAAAGATTCCACTTCTTGGATCATCTATCCACAATTCGCAAAAAGTTTTTGGAATTTTGAAATTTTGAAATTTTTTGAAATCGAACCTTGATGGGTGAGCATGAAATACGACTCAGACACTCTGTATGACTCGTAAACAACGTGGGCGTAGCCCGCTACCGTAAAACAAAAAAGGAAAATAAAACCGTAAGTGTGCACGGGTTTTAATTCGATTATTGACTTGTTAGGGGTAGAAATGTAAATTGGCCATTCTGACGCCAAAAGACGGCAAATGGGAATCACAAGGTCGTCGAACTTGGGATGGAGATATCGTATGTCATGGGCGTGCTCCCGAGGGCACATGGGAATCAAGATCACTTGGCATTGACAAGGTGGATTAAACTCACGGAGCAACAACGCTGGCTTCGCCCAAACACTAAACACGGACTCATTTTATGAGAACACTTAGACATCACACATCACTCTTGTTGGGAACATGTTCTGTCACTCTTCTCCTCGCCTCCTTTCTTTTCAGCGAGTTTTTCATCATTTCTTGCCACCGCCTTCTTTCTTTTCAGCGGGCTTTTACTATTTTTCTTCCACGCCTTCATTCTTTTCAGCGGGTTTTTCATATTTTCTGTTCCCAACAAAAAACCCACACCTATCTGACTGAGCATCTTTGTCTACACCGTTAGATAAGGCTCATTCTGAGACTCGATACTATTCATCCAAACCTATATCCTCATCCTAGGCTACATCGAGTGCTAAGACCGACTCAAACAAAGGTGGCTTCATTTGGACTTGGTTAGGACCCGTAAGAAACCGACAAGATGACAACTTGGTTGATGAGTGGATTTAATCCCTTATTCTGAAGGACTGCCTACGTATTCGCGTGGAGCGAAATCAAATCCGACGTAGTTCGATCAAGGTGCATTAAATTGGTATTTTGATTGTGTGTACACACTCGAAGGTTTCACCTAAGGTATCATGTTATATCCCATCCTAGCCTGTAAGGTACTGTTAAATCCCGTGTCTAGGGTTGGTACAAAAGGCTGTGGTTCTTTGGAATGTGGAGCTTGGTAAAAATAGGTTCGCAAGGTAAACCATCATTCTGAAGGTTCGTTTTGTGGTGCTAAGGCCAAGGGCTATGGCTTATAACGTGGTTGGAAATGGTGTCTTGGGTTTGATGAACCACGAGTGCAAATGGGTTGGAAAATGATGTGGGTTCAAATTTCCATGTCTAGACCCTAAAGGCTAGGTATAACAACACAAGCGGAATGATTCTCAAAATTCCCGACTATCCCCTGGTAACTGTCTCAGGGAGGACTTAGGGGTAAAGAGGTTACTACTTAAGCTTTTGGGCTTCGCCCATTGAACTTCAACTATGGGTACTTGACTGGACTTCTGGCTCCCGTAACTTCGACATTCAACCAAAAGCGTTCTGCAACAACTTCAACATCTTTTTTCCTTTTTTATTTTTCTTTCATCTTTTTTCATTTTTCATTTTTTTTCATTTTTTCATTTTTTCTCTTTTTCTCATTTTTCATTCTTTTTCATCTTTTTTTTTTCCTCTCTTTGAAAATGATCTTCTATTCATTCTCTTAGTCATAAATGGATACACCTTGAAAATTGGGCTTCGCCAACTAATTTGGGTTAGAATTAACAATTCCTTCTTAGAACGGGTTGATCTCTTCTCTCTTCGAGATGGGATGATTTTGTTGGGGAAAAGGCTTGCCTTCCATCATCGATAGGGGAAACAAGGAGCTAGTCCGGGTTTGTCATAGAATCATCTAAAAGCTTGTCACAAACATTGGTTCAGATGGAGGTTTTCTACCACCAGACATGGAATAGGTAAAGGAATCAAACACGGGATCCTAGTGTACCTTCCATTTTGAAACGGGACATATTTCTACCCCAGGGATGCCTTTGAGTGTGTTGTGCATTTTATCATGCTTTCAGAATGATTGAGGATTGGAAAAAAGACAAATTTGGAAATGAAACTGGAACTTTTTATTGGAAAGACAAAAGCTTAACAGACTCGAAGGAACGACTCCTAGGACACACCCTAGGTCATCGCGGAACAAACGACTCAACTTCAGGAAAAGAAAGTCCTAGACTCGACTCGACTAAAATAAGAAAATAGATCCCGACTCATAATTTCAAATCTGGTCTTGAGCTTTCTCTTGTTCAGCTGTCAGCTTAGATGCTCGGCTCTTGTCCTTGATCCCTTTGATGGTCGGCCTCCATCCTGAGGTAGTCCTCTGAGGATCTATGCCAGTGATGAAGGTTGGTGAATCGAATTGTCCTTTATTAACTTCGTTAACGAGAGGAGTACATTCTAGAGCGAGACTCCCGATTTGAATTTCATTCTTCGGGTTTGGCAATAATTTAAAGCAATCCACAAATATTTCCCCGATAAACACCCCTTTCAAGTGACATGGGCGGATAAGATGGGAATAATCGACATTGTCTTCGACAAAAACAAAGTTAGAGTGATCGCCAAATGGATTGGTGATGTTATTGGGTTTAACAGCTGGGATCGGGAGTGTTCCATTCTCAATCATGTCTTGGATTTCGTGCTTCAGTCGATAGCACCTTTCAGTATCATGGCCTTTCCCTTGATGAAAGGCACAGTAGGCATTTGGTTTATGCCATTTACCTTGTTGCTCAGCGGGTGGGTCCGGAGTTGGACCAATAGGCTTCAGCTTTCCTTGGGCTATGAGCCTTTGGAGAGCGTAGGCGTAAGTGCACCCGATATCGGTGAATACCCTCGGAGCTTGGCGCGGAGGCCTTTTTGACTGTCCATCTAAGAGATTGACGCTTCAACAAAGTGGGCCGCTGCTGGTGCTTTTGCTTTAGATGACGAGGCCCCCCGGTATCCTTTTGGCTTCTCGGCTTGACCATTCGGACATCGTCCTCTACCTTTATCCCGATTCTTATCAATTCTTTGAAAGAACCAAAATTCTGTATTTCGAGCATTACGGTAAATGCAGTCGTAAATTCTTCACGAACTTATCTACCATTTCGACTTCATCGGGCTTCTTAGCTAGTTTCACGCTTTACGCGCGCCATCTTGCGAGGAATTCAGGAAAGCCCTCTTTTTCCTTTTGTGTCATAACCTCCAAAGTTCTTATGTTGGTTTGAATCTCGACGTTGTCGCATAGTGCTTGCTGAACTCCACCGTAATATCTTCGAAAGTGGGGAAGTTCTTAAGGTCCAGTTATAGAACCACGCCTTCGGGTGTTCATCCGAGATTGAGCGAAAATTTCGAGAGAGCATGTCGTGGTACTCCCTTCGATGCTAAGTACCCCTTATAGACCTTAACATGGTGGACGGATCTTCTCGTGCCCTTAAACTTTGGGATGTCAAGTGAGTACCATGTTCGTGGGCAACTTATCTCGCACCGGGCATAGGCCCTAGCATTCTCATAGTGAATGTTCTTCCCCGGGGAGAGTTTCAAACGGTCTTCGATGAACTTGAACCGTTTTCCGATCGTCAGGTGGGGTAAATGGAGGGGAATCTTCACCCAGCTTAGATTCAATTGCATCCATGCGGGTCATCATGAGGTTCACGGCCTCAGTAAGCTTGTTAACAGCATCTTCCATTGTTTGACGTCGGGTTTTTGGCGGCCTTTCTACAAGAAAACCCCGTACTGAGTCAATATTTAAAGTAAGAGCCCCTGCACACTTAAGGACACGACCCCAACTTAACTCAAACAAAGACTCGACTTGAGATTGACTAACCAAAGGTTCGACTCACGGTTGGATCTAGACCTTGGTTCATTTTAGACTCGACAAAACGACATGACTCAAACTGTCATAACTCGATTCTAAACTGGACTTGGTGTGACTAAACCCGTGATTGGGCTAACACAGCCCATGGGTTCGAGTAAAAACGTCCTAAAGGGCCTAGCTTGGACGTTTTTTGTGGACTATCCTAGACCAAAAGGTCGACCAACATGACTCAAAGCCCAAGAGGTGAGCTTGGGTGACCCAACAGGGTCGTGTTCTAGACTCTTGGAATGAAAAAAAAAACGTCTAGCCTAACACGGCCAGGACCCGGACACGACTCGACGCATTTCATGCTTGGTTGAGGTTCGAGAAACATTTTGGATCGGATTTGGAAAAAACGAGGGATTGATTTGAAAATGAGATTTGAAATGGGCAGCATGCCGGCTATAAAAGCTTGTTTTGGCCGAAATTTCTAGTCCTATTTGGGCAGCATTCCGCGTTTTTTTAAAACCATGCTAGTTTGAAAATAAGTTGTTCAAAAGTTCGGTTTTGAAAAGGACATGGGAATTTTCGGAAAAAGACTTGGGAAAACAAATTGCACATTGTCATTCTCATGTTATAAGGATGTATGCTCCTAGACATCTCTAAGTCTCGGCAAGTCTTCTACGAGAAGGTCTATGCCCTCCATCCTTTTGCGGTCTTATAGAGCAAGGTGTCTTAAGGTAAAGTACCTAGAAGATCGTCCCCACCATCAAGAACCACGCGAGGTGAAGTGGAAGCGAGCAATGTGCAGCTTCCTAGCATAGTGGGACGTCGCCCCCACGCATCACGAAGAAACGCATGGGACGGCCCGGCAAGTCCTTAAGGGTTTATGCATGAATCGTAGCACTATGAGTAATGTTTTACTTTCCAACACTTTCTTTTCAAGTTTCACCTCGGAGGAAAAGACCCTAGAAACAAAGTGTAACTAGTCCTCTTTTCCCAAAGAGAGTCACCAAATCGTGGACAAGGCCCTCGGAAACTGCGTCCGCGGGATCCACACTAGGCATAATCGACTCGAGGTTCCTTCGAATCGAATTAAGACAAATTAGAGTCGCCACCAAGTTTTTTGGGAACTTGGAACCGTTCAAGTCAACTTTACACCTTTCATCGAAAAGCATAAAGCCCATCGACTACGAGTGATTAAAGATAAAGACTTGTACCCTATATCACTCGATTTGAATGACTCTCGTAATCCAATGGTATTTAGACGGATCCACAAACCATAGATCTTGAGTAAGGGGTGAGGGTACGTGTTGGGAAGCCCATAAAGACACCCAACCCCGCCCGTCAATAACGGCCTCTACTAAGTCAAGTGTCGGAGTTCAAACAAGGTCATAGCTACTACGATGTATGATATGCAAACGTTGTTTTAACCCTATCATGTGAAGTTTCTATGTCGATTTAGATGCAACTAAACTAACTTTGTCAAAGTTGTAATTTAGCATGCGGGTTGATTAATCTAACAACATTCAAACGAAACAAACAAGGCTTGATGGGGAATGGGGGAGCCGTTGGGATCTACCTATTACAAACCAGGCATTTCATGCCGACACAACAACAAATTAAAGATACAACTCGATCTAAATACAATTGCTACATACAACGCAATACATGACACCACACACGGCCGTTTGGCCTAGAAAACCGTGCACAAAGGGGGGGTGACTCACGGCCTACATGACACACGGCCTTGGGTCACTCCTCGTAATGCGTGCTTTCGCTTAATCTCATCGAATTAGACATAGGGCTACGCACCAAAGCATGCATTAGCATAAACCGGGCCATGTTGCTTTAAACAACATGCGGTTTACTACGCTCCTACAAGCATTGGGGAACAACCGTCTAACCAAATAAGACTAAGGTTTTTTTGAAGAGGTTTTGACTCGTAAAAAAGGAAAACTAACTCGAAAGATTACAACCCGACGAGCAAACGATAAATTACAAGCTATCAAACGACAAAGAACAAAAGATATAAAATGAACGAGACAAAGAGAGGCATGACCAACCCCACGGCCTAAAGCCACGGCCACAGACACGGCTACCCTAGTTCCTAGGTCGGGTTCATTAGTTAGATGGATTTGCAAAGCGATACGGGAGATACATTAGAAAACGATGATAAAAAAAGGTCAGAAAGCTTCGCTTAAGATCGAGTGTTCCACACGGCCCAAAGGGGTTGAATTAGGTCAAGTTTGCAAATTAAGTTAACTCATCGAGTGTTAATAAGAAGGTGCTAATCACGCACTCTTATACTAGCGAGAAATTAGGTGAAAGAGAAAGATGCGTTCAATTATTTACAGAATTGTCGATTGATTTTAAAAGCTATGTCGAAGCATCCTAACATGTCTAATTAGATTATTAAATTAGTTTAATGTCATCTAAATACGTCATAGGTTAACAATCAGAGGTTAAACTAACATACAACGGGTCCTAGGGTATGTCGAATTGGCCGAAATAATAAGGGGGTCAAAAGCGAAGAGCGAAGTTAGACAATCGTTTTATTTATGCCCTACCTTGAACACGAGGATATGTAAATGAGACGGGGGTGTACGACCGACTGAAGTAGCGGTTTATTTTCCCATCTCAAGTCAACGCGGGTGTTCATGGTGGTACTTTAACTCATACTCGGACTAACTAGTTTCATAGTTAATTTAAAACAATCGATAAACAAACGGAAAAAACAAACAAAAAAAGACAATAAAAAACGAGCATAAAACAAACGAAATAAAAGGGAGAAGAGGAGGATTTGATGCACCCTCAACCTACATGTATCGTTGACACCGTCTTGGGTCGTAATCGATGGTAGATTTTATCTCGAGAGGCCGTCGTCGACGAAGAATAAAGCAAACACGCGTTTTGGAAACTTTCTGGACAGCGATTTTCAAACGATGATATCTCCCTCGTTTCACGACGAAAATTCGATTTAAAAGATGTTTTGAAAACTAGAAAGAGAGCAGAACAGGGATCTTAAAGCAACCCCTGCTCGTTTTGGGTTATTGGGCACGAAAAACGAGCACAAACAGAACTGGACAGACAAGAATAAACCGCGAAAACAGAGTGTATAACACTCTGTTTTTCGAGGGATTTCGTGTACTCTCAAGGGCAATTTGGCTCGTAAATCTTTGTCTAATGTGTAGATGGATGTTATGTGGTTAATTAGGAACAAGAAAATCGAACTTTGATGGAGGTTTGATAGAGGAACGAGTTGCTTTTCGAGGAGGACACACAAACAGTTCAGTTTGTGTGTCGGTTTTGTTTAGGGTTTTTGGGAGGCAATTAGGGTTTGTTTCTGAGGTTTAAAGCTTGTGGGTGATGGTAGGATGTATGGAGAACTTAGAGGAATGAATTTATGGTGAAGGGGTGGTATTTATAAGGAGTTAAAATAGGTTAAAAGAGAGGGAGGGGCAATCGGGCTTCATCCCGTATGGCTGCTGTCCAGCCGTTTTTGTGAGGGTTTGAGGGGGGTTTTCTTGGTGATTAAGCTAGGATAATATGGGTAGGATACTAGGGTATGGGTTAGGGTTAATGGGTACGGGTCTTGGTGGTGTTTGAAGCGGGTTTTGGGCTCGGGATTGAGCTGCCAAAACAGGGGGCTGCTCGGTTTAGTGCGGGCTGATTGGGGGGTGTTTGGGGATGGAATTTGGGCCGTGGATAGGGGGTTCGAACTGGGGTGGATGGGTATTGGTCTAGGTTGGTTAGTGTACTCGAGATTCGTGCCAACTCGTAAAGAAAACGGGCTCAAAAACCGAGCTAAAATCGCGCTCCAAAACGCGTGGTTGAAACGAGTTTTTCTCGATTTTTAAATCGATTTTTCAAATCAATTAACACATTAAAATAAATGATTTTTCAAATCAAATATACTCATAAAATGATTTTTCAAATTTTATTTTCAATAAAATAAACTCAAGAAAATAAATTCAAAACAAAATAAAATGAATTGAAATCACCTTAAAAAAGGCTTTAATTTAAATATCATTTAAATTAATAAAATGAATTCACTTAAAAAGACATTAATTTAAATATCATTTAAATTAATAAAATACTTCATCGACGACGCCCATTCTACATCGTAAAATGAGCTCCAAATAATGACAATGACAACTAAAGAATACATGTGTCCTATCATCATCGGGTGTTTGTCGGGTTCTCTATAAATTCCAATATCGACGGATACGGGTATCTACAACTAGCTTTAGCTATAACTTTGGAGAGCACTCTCGGCCGCCTATCATGCCGCCACTAGGGTTATTCGTAAACCCTAATTGCGCTCATGACACCTATAATAAACATATAAACGACATACAAAATATAACTAAGGCATTAAAACATGTACAAACATGCGAAAACATAATTAATCGTGATAATAAACAATCAAACATATACCAATCATACAAATCAATCATTAAATCACATTAATTACATCAATTTGCATAAACACAATTAAAAGAGAAACTCCTAGTTACCTTATTAAGCAAATAATCCTAAAGATCGTCTTCAACAATATAAACGTCTTCTCCAGGTGCGGTTTCCACGCCTTTATTGAATCATCCACGTGCCAAAGATAACGAATCTAATAAATATACTAATATATATATATATATATATATATATATATATATATATATATATATATATATATATATACGTGGAGATCCGGTGAGTCCGGGTTTTAAATGAGTCTGTCCTACCTTTATGAGCCGTCAGATCTGATGGAATAAACGGCTGAGATTCTTCCGTAAAATAGAACAATGTTATCTTAGGAGTCCGCTAAAGATCACACCCAAACAAACGGTCTCTGTTCAACTCTCTCTCCTCCTTTACGTATCTCACTCAGTCTTTCTCTCTCTTCTTTTTCCTTTCTCAAAGTCTCGCTAATTGCGCACTTCAATATTAGAACACCTTAAAAAAATCCACAAAACCTCGCATAAAGGCACGCAATGAACAAAGATAGATTTCTGTAAGCACCTACATCATCGAGGAAGGTTTGCTATGAAATCGGTTTGTAATTTGATGTTATTTCCATTTTATACCTTAATCATTTGATTTGTCCAATTATAGAATGGATTATTGATCGATTTTTGGTTGATTTGAGTTTGAATTAGGTAGATTCCTGATTTTCGTTTACCTAATATAATTCATTGCTACTTCAATGATTTTTCCTTCAACAATTTGAAAGTAATGTTCATTTCCGAAAAATGTTTGAAGATTCTATTCTAAATAATGCATAACCATGTTTATCGGCATGCTATTTCGTTTATTAAGGTTATTGCTATTGCTGTGGCCAAGTAATTAGTACTCACGTAGTCAATGGTTCTAGTTAGGTTGTTAAGCTTGTCATTCCACCGCTTGATTTAAATTAATGAATTATGTGAATGTATCAGAATATTTCACAGAACAAGTATTAGTCCTTGATTGATTTAAATGGGAGGCATAGAGTGAATGTGAACTAATATTGACCAATTAATTTTTCTTGCAGAGCTGTTGAAGGGAAGTTGTATTGAGATTTGTTATCTTTTAATTGAATGATCGATCTTATTAGTTACTTTCTGAGTTTGTTTTTCATCTAAGTTTTCTTCTCGTTTATGCAGAAAGCTTAGTCTCTTATAGGTTGCTCATAATCATGTTGTTGGTTCTTATATTTTTACTTCTTAGAGTAATTATTCTCAAGAGTAATTATAGTTACTTCATAGAGTAAGTAATGTTACTGTATAAAGCAACTCTTGTTACATTATCAAGTAGTTATTGTTACTTGGAGAGTGTTACTCTATAGAGTAACTCTTGTTACTTTATCGAGTAATTATTGTTATTTTATAAAATAACCATGTAGTTTAAGTAGAGTATTCGATAGAAAGGTATAGTTATACTCTTGGTTGGGTCTTTGTTTGCTAAAAATACTCTTTCCAAAAAGTAATAAAAAGTAAACAAATGAATGAGACACCATAAATTGGAATAGTAAACAAATGGGGATGGAGGGAGTATTTGTTTGTTGTTCTAAAACATAATAGTTGTTACGGTAACACATGTTATGTGTTATTGTAACACAAATTTGTGGTTATTATAACACATGGGAAAATTCATATAGGCATGTATACCAAAACATAAGTGATAAAATGATTTTTAAAGGTTATTAGCTCAATGGTAGAGCAATGTACAATTTGTACAAAGATGTGGGTTTGAGCCCCGCATAGCCTAATTCTTTGTTCTAAATTATGACTTCATTAATTATTAGTGTTGTTCCCCAAAGTAAATAATGTTAATCTAAAGAATACATGTGTTGCTCCTTGGAATAATTATTGTTGCTTTATAGAATACTTGTGTTACTCTATATAAAACCTAGCGTCAAAAGACGTTAGTGCTTGCTAACCATTCAGTCAAAACGCACCATTAAATGAATAGGCTATGTGGGACTCGAACCCACATCTTTGTGATGACTTTCACATTGCTCTACCATTGAGCTAATAGCCTTTTAAAATTAATAACTAAAAACTCAATAAAACACATTCAATCATTCCCCCGCTAATGTGAACCCGAAGATCCCCGTAAGTGAATCAAACTAAAATAAAGCATTAAGCATTGCTTTTAAGGTTTGGTGGAGGTAGATCACTCCCTAGCCTTACAAGGCAAAAATCTATAGAAAATTCCTTCATTTTTAAAGCATGTTCAAACTTAAGCTAGGACTTCACAATCAAATACAATTAAACTACCTTCATTTTAAATTTTGCATAGACCAGAATAAGTTCAATCCGCTATCTATATCATACATGTAACCTGCTAGGAGTTAGCCCATCAAGTTCCATTTTGATAGGAAGCCCAAAACTTCTTCGTGACATAAGGTCACTCTAAACCTCTTCCAACTGTTTATAATCTACTCACCAAAATTGAGCACCTTGTACAATCAAGCTAAAATGGCCAGTCATTATTTGCGACAACTGGTAGAATATATGTAACCTACAAGGTCTGAAGGAACAACAAAACCAGTAAGAAAATTAATTCAATGTGAAATAGACATAATAGCATTTAGGCATGATGAAAAATTACTCAAGCTAGATGTCCTTAGGCATGATGGACACACTTATTAGCATGGATGGCACACAGGTTGATGTCCTAAAACAAGCTACTCGTAAATAGGTAAAAAGGGAAATTATAACTTAAATGTTTCAGTTGGTCACAAATTGTGACGGTCCCAAATGTGATCACTTTAATATAAAAAGTAATCACTCATAAAATGTTACTCCGTATCTATTAAATAATGGTCACATTTTCTCATAAAAATGGTCACATTTGGGTCCGTCACAATTTGTGCCGAAAAAGAGTCCGTCACAAATGAGAATTTGCGTAAATGTTTAGACAATGACTAGATATGTAATACAATTAAACGATTACAAAGAATATAGCTAAACTATTATTGCAACACATTTCAACCGTTATTGTAACACGATCAAACTAATATTGTAACACAGTTCAACCGTTATTGTAACACGGGTAAACCATCATTGTAACAAAGTATGACCGTTATTATAACATCAGTAAACCATTATTGTAACAAAGTGTGACTGTTATTATAACACGAGCAAACTATTATTGTAACACAATTCAATCGTTATTGTAACACGAGCAAACTATTATTGTAACACAATTCACCGTTATTATAACACGAGTAAACCATTATTGTAACAAAGTGTGACCGTTATTATAACATGAGTAAACCGTTATTGTCACAAAGTATGACCGTTATTGTAACACGAGTAAACATTAATAAAGGTATACAGCATGTTTACAAAAAAAGAGACTGTGAAATCTATTCAGTAAAAACTACACTTTGATGTACCATTGAGCCATCATCCTTGTAACAAAAGGTGAAAGAAAAAGAAAACAGACGCTAGCGGCTAAGATTAGCAAGTCAACCTAAATAAGTTGATTTTCATCAGTTTAATTTCCAAGAATAGTCTAAACACTAGAAGCCACATAGCTGATACTTCGTGGTGTCTATGTAGCAATTTAGCCTAACAAAACTACGATTTAACATTAACATGTACAACCGAATCTGAAAAGCAAAATAACTTTAACTATAAATTACAAAAGTTGCCAAGTAACATTATTTACAAGAGATTGTATAATAAGTTTCAATCGATTAGCAAACAGATCTTCAACACAGGTGTGAGAAACTATAATCGCAGTTGATATTAACATAGAACTAAGCATACAACTTAGATCCAATAAAAAAGAGAAAAAACAAAAATTATTGCTGTATATCGCAAACGAAATAGAGAATAAAAGAGATCGCAAAGAAATTGTTGAATTGTTAAACACAAAGAAGTTAGGGTTTGACAATTCCTCATCAATTGATCCAAACAATTGTAGAGAAGCTCGAAAAAATACAAAGTAAATCAAGATAAATCTCACCATAACTGAATCACGCACAATGACGCTCATCTTTTATTGCTAGTCCTTATGTATCCTTCAATTTTGCTCAAAATTGATATTCTGAATTATCTAGGTTTTCTGCAAAAAATAGTCGATCAAGTAGAACAATGAACGATTGATAAGCAGAAATATAATAGAATAACAACACTTACCTTATGTCCTAACAAAAATACAAGTAAAATTAATATGAGGTTGAAGATCAGCGAGCAGTTGGAGAGACAAATTATTTATGGGGAGAAAATGAGGATCCACGGTAGTTAGAGAGAGAAAGTTACTTAGTGAAATATGAGATATTGAACTGGTGCAAGTTTATATATGGACTAATAGTTTGACAATTATACCCTTAGTATGAGGCGCGCTATTATGGCCATTGGATCTCTCTAATCTGACGGTCAGTAATGATAGGACAGACTCACCCTAAGATGCTAGACTCACCAGATCCTAATTCTATATATATATATATATATATATACATATATACACAGTGGAGATCCGGTGAGTCCAGAGTTTTAAATGAGTCCGTCCTATAATTATAGATCGTAGGATCTAATAGCTTTAGATGCGCCAGATTGCGCCACGTCAGTCTACTAATTTCACACAACATCCCCCGAATCATCTTTTCGTTATTCATTTTTGTTTCTCTCTCCTCTTACACATCTGTCTCATAATTCTTCCCCCAAATCATTAAAAAATCCTAGAAATTTAAAAAAATGTATGGGTAATTTGAGAAATACTACATTAATTTTCCTAAATCTAATCGATCACTTAGATTAATCCTTTATTCAACCTCTTCCTTTTCCTCCTCTTAATTTTATGAAGATTCAATGGGAATTCGACATCATCACTACAAAAGTACGAAATTTTTTTAGCAAATGCTGAAATATTATCTATTTTTTCAATTAAAGAGGTATGACCTGCAATTTAATTCTTAAATTAGTTTCATTCGGTTAGTTATGGTAGATTTATTAGTTGTTGCACTAAATTTGTTCTAGTTTTGATATACTTTTTTTTAGATCGCGATTTTATTATGTGTATAAATCTTTTCAGTGATCTCCTTTGCAATGACGATTAATAAAATTGTAAGTCTTTCGAGTGTGAAAAGTTGAAATTCTCTGGTTTTTGAAATTGAATTTATATAACCTATGTTACTCCTCTGATTATTTCGTGTTGTTATATTGTACAAGTGATGTTACAGTATTGAATAACATGTACGCTTGTATTGAATAACGGTTGTTACACTAGTTACGGATGCTACGGAACAAGTGCATTATCAAATTAGTTTAGTTAGGTACGAAATTTATTGCCTTTGTTATTCTTACATGTTTTTTTTCTTTGTTTACTTTTGTTATGTATGATGATGTTGAGAATATGTGCATTCTTTATGTTCATAAATTTGATTCATACCTCTGATTGTCATCATTTTGTTTGATTTATCAATTTTTAACTATTTTTTTTGCCTGGTTACCTGTTCAGCAAGTTCGTTGCGAATTGTGTCCATATTTGTGATGGCTAATTTATTTGTCAAGTCAGACCTCAAAATATAAAATGCCTCATACGAATGGAACTAGTTTCTGTCTTCTATCTATAGATCTATTTTGTCCGCATTGGAATAACACGACATACTCTATGGAATAACATAACAAACAAGTCAATGTAATATGCTGCTGAAGTGGTGCGTTATAAACGTATATTGTGGCCATTTCATCAATTCTAGTATGTTGGTGGATTATTGAATTTCTACTACACTAGCTCATTAGCTCAAATGGTAGAGCATTTGTGCAATTGCGCAAAGGTTGTAGGTTCAATTCCTACATGGGCTTATTATTATCAACATATATTTCAATGTAATTGTGTTGTGATCGTCGAATTGATAAAATAATACACTTGTAAGATTAGAATTGCATACTCACGTGTTTACAAAAAGGCGCTTTCGCACATCAAATTACATGGTTGATTGAACGATATATTAGAACACCACCATTATAGACTTAAATAATTAGAATCATACTCCTAAAAATGTGAAACTCTCGAACTGGGAAACCCTAAATTATGCGCCTGACCTATTAAGTAATGCTACTACATAATGATCAATAGATGTGTGTAATGCGAAATTAACTTAATCACATTGCCACAATAACTTAACCACATTGCAGAGGAGATATGTGACAGCCTTAGTGGTTTCCTGTATATATCGGATTTGGATTCAAAGGAACAGGAGTAGGATGGATTGCATTCTAAACTCTGCTGTAGTTGTTGCTCCTCGTATAAAAAAAGACTTAAGTCTGAGATGTAACTTGTTTATTCATCATCCTTTGAAGATGGCTATAAAAAATTGAGAGTATGTGCAACATATAATTTGAGACTATGAATATTTTTGAGTATTTTAAAATTAATAGACGATGAAAAATAATACTGAAAACTTTCAGCAATAAAACAGATGGAAAAACAAAGAGAATAACATAATCACATTTACTCGTCTATGTAGGACTTGAACCCACATCTTGTGCAATGGCACAATGCTCTACCTTTTGAGCTAATAGACGTTGATTTTCCGCAATTGACGGTTATACCAATAGTGTCTCTTTAGTGATTACTTATGCAACACCGAAATTTCACCTCCATATTTTTGCACACAAAAGTAAGTAACAGAGGAACTCCTAATGTTCTAAATGTAAAGCAGCAATATTATGAACTTTTGTGCAAAACAATGCAAATTCTCAACTATAATTAAACATTACTCCCCTTCACACAAGTTTCATTTGGTGAGTATCAGGCAAATGAGAGTAAAAGAGAAGAAAATTAAGACTTGAAAATTGTATTCATAGAATGACAGGATATGTAGTTCAATTAAACAATTATAGTAACATAACTAAGCTATTATTGTAACATACTCAAACCGTTACTGTAACACGGGAAAACCATTATTGTAACAAAGTATACCTGTTATTGTAACACGAGTAAACCGTTATTATAACAAAGTATACATTCCACGCATTATACATCTCACTTCAATGTAAGAAAACAATAAAATGCTATTCAAAACAGAAATCCTAGCCTAATTACAGAAAAGAGAACACTCATCTTACTGCAATAAGTACAAAATCATCAAATTGATAGAACAGAATTGCGAAGTGCGAACAACTTAATTAAATCAGACGATGACAGGATAACTAATTCAATTAAGCCATTATAGTAACATACAGGGGCGGAACCAGAAACAAAATATATCTAGGGCTGGATTTAAATATAGTACAATTGATAAATTTTTTTTTTCGTTTGAAAATACTTCGTACAATATACTATTCATATGGGTCCTAAAACGATAAGTTTATGTAATATATAATTTAAAGAACTTTATTATTGTAAAAAGGAAAAGAAAATACTAAATAAACTTTTTATTCAAGCGATGCTTACTCAAATCAGCTTTAGGAGCTACTTCTATTTTTCCAATATTATTCTAAATTTTATTATTGCAAAAAAGAAAAAAATATTGTCGGAAATTTTATTTATCTCTTGGTAAAAATGTTATGTAAATTTTACAATCAATAGTAAAGGTTATGAGAAGAAAAATAATTAAGATGACACACAAATTTTATTATGACAATAGAGTAGAGATTTTAGAAGATATACATTAACCAAAAGTAAAATACGGAGTAATAAAAATGAGCATGATAACGAGTTATTAACTGACCTAGAAGTAAGATAATAAAAAGGGGAGAGATAATAAAATTCCCTCAAAAAAAAAAAAGTAAGATAATAAAAAGAGGAGAGATCAATGATAATGGGCTATTAATTGGAGGAAGAAGCAAAAAATATTAGCAATGGGAGTTGAACTCTAGACCTTATACACTATAAGAGTTTTATATGCTACTCCTAGTACCATTATGCCACCAGACATACACTGCAAATTTGTATACATAGAATTTTATTTATCTAAAACAACTAGGGCTATAGCCCTAGTAAAAATGCCCTAAATCCGCCCCTGGTAACATAGGTAAGCTATTACTGTAACACATTTCAACCGTTATTGTAACACACGTGAACCATTATTTTAACAAAGTATAACTGCTATTGTAACACGAGTAAACCATTATTGTAACAAAGTATAACCATTATTGTAACACGATTAAACCATGACATAAAACAAACAGAAACTCTAGGACCTCAAAACAACACGATTGAACCATGACATAAAAAACTATGTTTCACTATGAGTAATTGCGATATGGAAGAAGTTGATTTTTAGTACTCTCACGAAATCAACTTGTTACTTTCACACTTAAACCCACACACTGACGTTGCAAAAGACATTTATGTGACCTTCACAAGATATTCAAGAACTCTAAAAAACGATATAATGTTAGGTTGCAACATTTACGCTAATTGAAATGAAAATTCGAAGTGCAAATAATAAATTTAGGAAAAAAGCTAGAAGCGAACGAAAAGAAGATCGAAAGACAAATAAAATTTTAAGCAGTGCTTCAATGAGAAAATGAAAAGATGAATCAAATATCTCCAATTAAAACTGCAATTAACAGTAGCTGCATTAGAGACCTTTATAAGGATATGTAATGCAATTGAACCATTATAGTAACATAATTAATTGATTATCGTAACATAGTTAAACCATTATTGTAACACGAGTAAATCATATTGTAACAAAGTTTAAGCGTTACTGTAACACGGCTACACCATTATTGTAACACAATAAAACCGTTATTGTCACAAGTGAAAATCAATTTTAAACAATTTTAGAGTCGCAATAAAGAAAACGGTATATAATGAAAGTGAGACTTTTTACTGAAATGAAATACCTGCTCTAGCAATAATTCTTAGAATTAAGCATATTTTAGCTAAAATAATAAGTACACTTCGATCAACACAACATAATTCAAGTTGATTAAATAAACAAATAAAATTATTAATAGATATGTTAATTTTTATCAATAGTACCTGCAAAATCAAAACCTCATCTCATTAATTAAGTGCTACACCTCCGTCTTACCTATATTGATGATGCGTACTCATATCACAAAGCAATCGACAATTAATTATTGCACTCTCGAATTAAACGGATATAAGTTCCTCAAGTTCGCACCATAATCAATTTAAACTCAATCAAACCCTAATTAATTACCTGTTTGTAGTCCGAAGCATGCGAAATCTCCGGAACAATATTGATGTAGGATTTGGCTAGTAGTATATGACGATCTGAATTTTGATTTCTCGTTTTGCTTCCCAGATCCGAAATAAACATCAGTTCATATGGAGAATAATTTTTTGAGATGAGAGGAAAATAGAGAGAGAGCGGAGAAATGAATATAACGAGGAAAAAGGAGAAAAGTCATGTTTTATATTTCAACTAAGATTACG
>NW_027413598.1:0-21596 GCF_048544455.1 Silene latifolia | reverse complement strand
TCCCAAATATTTTAATCTTTAATATTTTTTTTATATTTTAATTAGAAAAAAAAAAAAAACCATTGAAGTCTGATTTGTTTTATAAGGGTTTATTCAATCCTTATTTCTCTTTTATAAACCTATAAATATAACTAATGTAATGAGCCGCCTAACCCATCATCATCTCGTTCTCCTCTTCTGCTATACTCATATTTCAAATCTCCCCTGTCACTTTGTTTGTTGTCATCTTGTCATCAATTCAATTGATCTTGTTTCAAACTCCACTCACAATCGTGCACCATTTACGATCTCATTGATTTATGTCTTTTTCATTGGAACTCTTTATGCAATTTTTGAGTTTCACAAGATTGTGTCGCTATAATTTAAGGTAACACGATTTTACCGATCCTATTATTCTTAATATTGTCTGGGGTTGCTTGATTATGTGCTATTTATTTGTATTCATTGATTTTTTATGATCAAGGTGGTTATTTTTAATAATTGTGATTATTAATTGTATCGATAGTTATAATATCGTATTTTTTTTTATACTACCACTATATTATTTGTGAGATGGGATATGGGTGGTATGATGTATGGTAAATATGACGAGGAAAGCTTTATTTGATCTTATCGAACGTTTGAGGCGACTAGTAATGGAGATGGTATATAGCGTATAACTTAGGGATTAAATATTGTGCACAGCATGAGAATTATGTACACAAATAAAGGTATAGCCGTGTAAACATGACTGAGGAGGTTTGGATCTCTTAACTTTACGGATGTGATTAAAGTAGTATAATAACTAGTGTTTGTGAATGCCAAGTTACTCTTTGGAGTTTAAGAGATTATTTGGCTTTGAGTTGTCGTACAGGAATTGGAATTTTTTAGATGAGCATTAATTAGTGTATTGGTTATTTGGGTATTGTCTTCGAACTGTTGTTTTCCTTTGACCTTGATTCGTGGGTGAGTAGCTTAGAGTTTTACTCTAAGTGTTGAACACGGTTCTTTGAACCTTTTGACGATATTGATATTGAAATTGAGATGGAAATTGGTTACTGGTATTGAGTTATGAGTTATGGAGCCTTTAAGCCGAGTTATGTTTACGGTCCAGAGTGACCATGGTTATTGAGTTATTTGAGTTTTAAATCGATATTGAGATGGAAGTATTGTTTCGCGGTCTTATCCGCCAGTTCACTCACCCCTTATCCTTGGTCTTAGGGTCGACGATGAGAATACGATATCTGGCTGTTTTGGAGTATATTATATTGTGAGACGGAGAGTAATGAATGAGATGGAGTAATGAATGAGATTAAGTTAATTATTGGGACGAGAGTGTTTATTATATTATGGAGTAAGTTTATGTTTGAGTTTAGTAGCCGGGGAGTGTTTATTATTCTCTCTGTTTATTTTTATTTTTACGTGTCTGTGTTTCCACGCCATGACCAAAACTAAGCTGCTATATCGGGAAAGTTTCCATTTAAGAAAACTTTCCATTTAAAGAAGTTTCTATTTTTAGTAACTTTCTATTTATGGGAACGGGAATAGTTTAAGTAATAGTTTATCATTTATTTATCTTTCAGAGGGCGAATTTGTTGTGGAATATTATTGAGCATCTGTCCATTTGACTGCAGTACTGAGGTAGGGAAATACACTTAACTTAATATCGTTGTTATTAAATTGTGTTGACTTGTTGTGTTTCATATGACCAAGATGTGAACGTGACTTGATTCGTGGTTGTTGATTTATGTTATGATTCATATACTGGAATGTGACTGACTGAATTGATCGGATGAGTATGTTATCACAACATTTGGTAACCGGCATGATTTTATGATTGATCAGTTCGATGATATACATATTGTGTTACATTAATTTCTTTTGAGCATTCATATGCATTGGAGATGGAGGATGTTGTGGTGATGTGGTGTGGTGATGATGATGTTGTGATAAGGCCCAGGCGGGTTCTGCAGGACTTGCCCTGTGTCCTCAACATGCTGGCGGATCGACTCTACGGTCGATATATAGTCTACCGGGGATCGGTATGGCTGGGCGTTCCGGGTTATGAGATATGAGTTGAGATGGAGATGGAGGTGACGGTGGAGCATGCATATCATATTTTGTTGTTTAATTGTATTCCCTACTCAACCTCGTGGTTGACCCTGTGTATTCGTGAACACCTGTGATGATCCAAATATTGGTGAGCAGACTTGACAGGTTTATGAGATAGGATGGGAGCTTGATGGGCGTGAGACACTGGATCAGAAGACTTAGTAGCTAGATCGTTATTTAGAAGACTTTCACTTTTATTTTTGTTAGTTCTTTGTTATGTGATGTAAAAGAGGTTTTGTAATAATTAAGTTAAAGTAATTATATAATTTTGCCTTGGAGTTCAATTTGTTATTCACTACCTCGGGAAACCGAGATGGTAACAGTCTGGTTTATTAGGGAATGTCTTGCTAAAGGCTCCTTCATAAATCGGGGTGTTACAGAAAATGTGCATAATATTTCCAATAAAATGTTAGAAGGGTGGTGTGTGACAACAAATTGTAACTTGCATAAAGGGGGCAGAGTTTGGCTTCTATGGCAACCTAGCATATTTGATGTGTGGGTTCTGCAATATGATCCCCAGTTTATTCATGTTAAGGTGGCTGTAAAAATCACTCAGAAATCCTTCTTCCTGAGCATGATTTATATTTATAATGAGGGTGTGGAAAGGAAAGATCTTTAGGCAAAATTGGAGAACATTGCATCTATGTCCAATGGTCCTTGGGTTATGGTTGGTGACTTCAATACAGTTATATCTCCTGATGAACGGATGGGTGGTAATACCAAGCAAGAGGATATGGATGATTTTATTGACTGCATTACCACTTGTGGAATGACTGATATTCATGCCACTGGAGCTTATTTTACTTGGACGAATAAACAAGATGCTGCTCATAGGAAGTTTAGTAGGTTGGATAGGTTTATGGTTAATCAAGAATGGACGCATAATTTCCCTGAAATGGCTGCTCATTTTCACCCAGAGGGACTCCTTGACCATAATCCTTGTGTTGTTAGGAATACAAAACTGGGAGGTAGGAAGAATGCAAGTTTTAAGTACTTCAACATGTGGAGCACAACTCCCGATTTTCTTGCTAAAGTTCAAATAAGCTTGGTCTATTCAAATAGAGGGGAATATGATGTTTAGAGTAGCCAAACGTCGAAGAACTTGAAGAGTGTACTCAAAGGCCGAACAGGATTGCTACTCGATATAGAAAACAAGGCTAGTCAGGCTTGTCATGAGTTAGAAAGAATTCAATTGCTTCTTAAAGATGATATTGCCAATGCTGATTTGATAACTCAGGAAATTACTGCTGCTGCTAGTGTCAGATTTTTGACAGCTGCCAAGGATAGTTTTCTGCAACAAAAGGCCAAGTCCAAGTGGCTAGAGGAAGGAACACTAACTCGCTTACTTTCACACTTTGCTATTAAAAAGAGATGCTTGCGAGAATAAGATCATTCAAATTGAAAATATGCAGGGTCAGCTTTGTACTGATAGAGAGACTATCCAACAAGCATTCATAGACTACTATACTGATCTACTTGGCAGCAAGAAGTCTACTGAAGTAGTGAGAAATGACGTCCTTCAGCAGGGTCCATTCTATACTGATGCACATTCAGCTCTATTAAATACACCAGTGACAGATGAGGAAATCAAGCAAGTTGTTTTTGCCATTCCTAAGGACAAGGCCCCTGGCCCTGATGGTTACACCAGTGGGTTTTTTAAAGATACTTGGGACACTACTGGACCTGATATTTGCTATGCCATCAAGGAATTCTTTAGGAATGGTCAGTTGCTATCTCAGATTAATGCTACTAATATAACTCTTATTCCCAAATGTGAAATACCTACCACAGTCAAGCACTTTAGACCTATTGCCTGTTGTAACCTGCTTTACAAGGTCATCTCCAAACTTCTTTGCAACAGGTTAGCTTTGGTACTTCCTGACATAATACATGAAAACCAGGGAGCTTTTATTAAAGGTCGTTTAATTATTGAAAATGTCCTAATATGTCAGGATATAGTTCATATGTATGCAAGGAAAAGTGCCTCCCCAGATGCTTGTTTAAAATTGATTTGCAGAAGGCTTATGACACAGTTGAGTGGGATTTTGTAGAACAAATGCTGTATGGTTTACAATTTCCTGAACATTTTGTCCACCTGGTGATGAGCTGTATCAGGACTCCCTCTTATACTTTGTCCCTTAATGGAAATTTGTTTGGCTACTTTAAGGGACATAGGGGACTCAGACAGGGTGATCCCATCTCTCCCCTCTTGTTCACTATATGTATGGACTACCTCACCAGGATCATCAAGTTTGCTACTGCTAGATGGCCATTTCATTATCATCCAAGCTGCAAGCCCCTCAAGCTTACCCACCTGATGTTTGCAGATGACCTGCTACTTTTTTGCAAGGGAGATACTCCTTCTATCATGCTGCTTATGAAAGCTTACACCTCATTTTCTAATGCCTCTGGACTGAGCATGAATAGTGCTAAATCTGAGATCTTCTTTAATGGGATGCAAGAGGATATCAAAGAAGGTATCAAATCAGTGACTGGTTTTACTGAAGGAGTTATGTCTTTTAGGTACTTAGGGGTGCCTATCCAGCCTGGAAAGATATCCAAGAAAGACTGCACATCTCTGACTGAAAAAATGGTCTCCAGGATTAGGGGTTTGGGAGCAAAGAAGTTATCATATGCTGGCAGGGTCACTTTAATCAATTATGTGCTCAATACTTTGTATAACTACTGGGCTCAAATGTTTATCATTCCTCAAAGTGTCATTAAACGAATTGAAGCAATTTGTAGGAACTACCTATGGGATGGTAGCCCTGATTTCCATAGGGTTCCTTTGGTAGCTTGGGACAAAGTTACTGCTTCAAAAAAGGAGGGTGGACTAGGGATCAAAAAAGCAGACATTTGGAACATTGCCACTGTTGGTAAGCTTGTAAACTGGATCCATTCCAAGGCTGATAGATTGTGGATCAAATGGGTCAATGCTATTTACATTAAAGATCAGAACTGGCAGGAATACACACCTCCTGCTGACAGTACTTGGGTTTGGAAGAGCATCTGCAAAGTGAAAGAGAAGTTTAAGGATGGGTTTGTGAATGGAAGCTGGGTACATCATCCTAAGGGTTATACAATAAGGAGTGGCTATGATTGGCTGTGCTCTGAACAGGTTACAGCAGTTTCGTCACCTGTTGTTTGGAATAATTGGAATGTCCCTAAGCATTCCATAGTTACCTGGTTGATGATGCATCATGGGATGAATGTCAAGGAAAAGCTTTTCAAAATTGCCTGCTGCACTAATGATTTACGTGTGATGTGTGAGACCCATACTGAGACTGTGAAACATGTGTTTTCTGACTGTGTGTATAGCTGCAGAGTTAAAGATAAGCTGTCTCAGTGGTTTGGAGGAAATGTCCCTGATACGATAAATCTAGCTACTGTGCATCAGAATTTAGTCCTTTGGAAAGCTAGAGCTGCCTATCTTACTGCCTACCATTATCATGTGTGGTATCAAAGAAATAATGCAAGAATCAATAGTTGTTTGTTGCATCCAGAACTGGTAGCCAGGAAAATTGAGGAAGATGTTACTAGGAGGATTAAAGCTAAGCTTGGAGGAGCCAATGTGAGCATTGATTGGCTTATCATTCAGTCGAGTTAAATAGGCTTACTTTTGTCGTAGTGGGGGTTTGAACCCTTGCTTGTTTTGTAACTATTGCATATTTCTTTGATATTTATATATATTCACATTTTCACCAAAAAAAAAATGTATAACTCTTATTATTATATATATAACTCTACTTTCAGAACGTATAACTCTTGTTGCCATATGTATAACTCTACTTTCATAATGTATAACTCTTATTATTATATGTATACTTCAACTACTATATGGATGGAGACGTTATTTAGATGACAGTAATTCATAATTTAATTTGATTACAGGGACACTGGCCGCACAAAGGTGCGGTATGATGTTTGAAAGGATGGGAATTCTGTGCCGACATATAGTATGGATTTTGTCGGCTAACGGCAAGAAGACAATTCCAGATGATTACGTTTCTACAAGATGGAGAAAAGATGCATTGCAAATCAGATTATCAGAATGTGATGGTGAAAAAACGGATTCAAATGGTAGCGCTGATGGAAAAGAAGTTGAGATGGTGAAGTTGTGGTCAGAAGTTCATGCGACCATTGGTTTACTTCGTGGCATGAGTGTGACTGAAGTTGTGAACATAAGCTCCTTAATTAGAGAGTTCAAGGAGAAAATTTTACCGTACAAGAAAGTTTTGACTAAGCAACAGGAATTGGAGCAAATTCTTGGTTGCCCCGCCAGTGATGAGGTAACAATACTTCCACCAAAACAATCCAAAAACAAAGGCTGCGGTAAAAGAATGGTGTCAGCTAAGGCTAAAGCCATTGCCTTGGCTTGTAAGCCAAAGCGCATGTGTAATAACTGCAAAGAAATGGCACACCACGATAAACGGAACTGCCCTAACCCATTTTCTGAGCATCCACCGTCTTCACCAGCATCTGAAGAAGAAGAAGAAGAAGAAGAAGAAGAAGAAGAAGAAGAAGAAGAAGAAGAAGAAGAAGAAGAAGAAGAAGAAGAAGACGACGACGAAGAAGAATAGAGAAACTTAACAGGTTGTAGTAGTAGGCAGTAGAAAAATACCTCCGTCTCAACAAATTATTTACAATCTTTTTTTCTTTAACAGGTAAAAAATCTGGTGAGACGGAAGGGGTATTCAGTAGCTAGCTTTTGTCTATTTTGAATGGAGTTTGCACTTAAATGATGTAATTTGGTAACTTCAACTTCCAGTTGTATAACTTGATAATATGAATGTGCAATTTCAAGCTAATGTTGTATAACTGTTTTACACAATTTGGATAACTTTACTTCACAATTTGGTATTCAAGTAGCTAGCTTTTCACAACCATGAGTCATTTGTTGTATAACTCTTTTACACAATTTGGACAACTTTACTTCACAGATTGTATAACTCTTATAGTTATCTGTATAACACTTCTAATTATGTGCCCTTGTTTGTAAAATTGTGGATATATTTGACTAAAGCCTTCAATGTATAACTCTTAGCATTTTTTGTATAACTCATAGCCTATTAAATTTTGCCTTTTTCATAACTGCAGTCATGTGTTGTATAACTCTTGTACACAATTTGGATAACTTTACTTCACAGAGTTATCCAAATTGTATAACACTTCTAATTACATGTATAACACTTCTAATTATCTGTATAACACTTCTAATTACGTGTAACTTTTACCCTTGTATGCATAACTTCGATTTTAACTATAACAGACCAAGATGATACAATAACAATCTATTCCGAAAAAGTTGTCTAAGTTGATAAGGAGTTTCTTGACAACATACTAGAGTTGCAAAACAGAGACTACAAAATGAATGGAAATACATTCTATTTTTTCCCGGGTTTTTTCTCTGCTTTCCGCGCCATTTTTCGTCCTGGCTTCTAGTTGCTTCAGGATCTGGTCTTTCTCGCCAATGAAACCGTTGACCTTGGTCGAACTCCTTTCCCGATGATGTTCATATCGGCTAGGACAAGGGTCATTTGCCACCGGATTACCAAATATCGACGGTTCACCTTCCTCTCAAGATCAACATGACCAAAAGTATCACCCTCGTACATTAACATGTGCATCATTTTGAACAAGCAAGACTCGGTGTCGTTGATCGTTTGTTTCTGCCAAGCAAACTGGACCTGACGAAACTGGTAATCCGGTATGAATTTCCCTTTGTCCTCGTCCCTAGATTCCAGATAGTCGCTCATGAGGCTCACCTGGCACAAACAAGAAACGTCAAAAGTGAAATTGTAAAGCGGTAACAACACTTTTGAGTTGAACGTAATTACATGTCACCTCCACTTACAATTATGTGACACGCTTTGCATATCTCCGACTGGCCCGGATTTGAGTAGTACTTATTGTCAAGAAGATCAATCGTACGTGAATTAATTTTGATACACGCACATGCATAATGGGCTTCAATCTTAATGGGTACGAAGATTAAATCAGCCTTCAAGCTGAAATCAGATCCACTGTCGATTCTGAAGACGTCCCACACATTGTAAAACTTTTCGGTGTTCTGTGTTTGTTGGACAGGGTTTCGTACAAAGTCCAAGATTATTTCCTGCTCAGGTAGAAGTATATGAATGAGAATAGCAGAGGAGTTATACGGGTTGTGCAATGGAGTTGCACAATAACTCTTATTTCATATTGAAGTATGACTAACTTCATACTGGCTGTTAATAACTTCTCAAAACAATATGTGTAACTCCATAGAGGGTATGTATAACTTTAGACATATTTTCCACTGTGAAAATTTTAAATATCATACCCTCTATGTATAACTCCATAGAGGGTATGTGAAACTCTTATAGCCTATTAAAGGATTGATTACAACCATACCATATGACGGATACTGAAGAAAGACGAACGAGAAAACGCGCACTCCTCTGCCTCCAAACGATTAAGCAACAAAGACCAACACTCAATTACTGAATCATCCATTGGCGTCTCAGGGAGCATGGACAACATTTGCAACCTATTCATTGTTGCGTGCCGGGCATAGTTCACAAGTGGTTCACTGTGGTTCAGACAGCAGGTGTTAATCAGGCTATAACGTCTTCTAAATGGGAAGGTAACTGCTATTAAAATGACTGCATAACTTCAGTGATGAAACGTATAACTGCAGATTAGGAATGTGTAACTCCATTAACGATATGTATAAATTTAGTTGGTAAAGTTATACATTTCATAGTTGAAGTTATACAAAGCATAAAACAGTACTCAAGTGGCTCTGTTGATTTTAAACAACTTACCCATTTGGAAATTTGTAGTCATCAAGGAAAACGTAATCTGCCACTTGTTTGCGATACACCGGGATATCCTTAATTAATGCCTTGTTTAACTTGAGCATCTTGGTGACCACTGTAAGGTCGGCGTCTGGTTCCCCGCAATATGTGGTGCAACCAAGACCATCGCCCTTACCCCGGGAGCGGCTACTAACAGCTGAGAGGGCCCGACTAGACGGCGTCCGGCCCAGGGCTATTTTGGAAGGTGGAGTCCGATAGGTTGGACTGACTTTAGAGCAAGGGCGTTTAGCAGTACTGCTCTCTCCGGCGATACCGATACCTCTCTTCCTTCCACTTGTGTTGCCGGCTAACCTCTGTGCCTCACGCATCGACTCCAATTCACGGTCTTTAACCTCCTTAAATTCTGTTACCCTAGATAACACAACTTCCCTTTCCACGTTAATGTCACTGAGGACAAGGGTGGCAGCAACTTCCGCGCGCATGAGGGCATTGCTGTCCTTTGTCCCTATGGTACACTCGAATGGCTCTCCACGGTATAGCAATATATGAACCATGACGTAAAGACCACAGTCATTGTCGAATACCACTGCTCCCCGCCGTTGAATTGAATGTTTACAAAATTAAACCCTTCAACTTTCTTCCCTTTGTCGAGCCCTTTGGAGACCATATACTTTCCCATCTCATCAGCTGGCCAGAAGTTAGGCAAGGCGTTTAAAGGGAAGACCAATTAACAAAACAATGGAGCTGAAAATTAATCTAGTCACCAGTTTTATAAGTCTTACGATGTCGCGCAATCCCTCCATATGGTAACGTCAGAAGATCGTCCTCGTAAGAACGATTATCAAGGTACTCGATCGCTCGAGAGAGAAATTTATGCAAATGCAAGAGTAGTGATCTTCATCGCCGATGCTTACCGGGACGAAAACCTACAAACATGCACCACAAGATTAGTTGATTATACTGAAAAGTCTAAGAGTTATAAAACATAATTAGAAGCTTAGAGGTATTCATTTTGTGCATAATTGGAATTAAACATTATATGGTTAGAGTTATACATTATATGTCTAGAGTTGTACATTCTATGTCTAGAGTTATACATTATATGCCTAGAGTTATACAAGTATATGCTCGGGGTTTTGATGAATGACTGACTTCACTCTATAACTCTAGGCATAGAATGTATAACTCTAACCATAGAATGTATAACTCACTCGCACATAATGTACAACCGTAAGCATATCTTGTATAACTCTAGGCATATGCTTACGATTGTACATTATGTGCGTGAGTTATACATTCTATGGTTAGAGTTATACATTCTATGCCTAGTGTTATGGAGTGAAGTTAGTCACTCATCAAAACTCGAGCATATCTTGTATAACTCTAGGCATATAATGTATAACTCCAAAGATGGAAATGTCTCAATATTGATATCTGAGCTCACCATATCAGAGTCCAGTTGGAATGGAATAGAACACGACTCTTGTCACATGTCCCACGAGGCACGAAAGCCTTCAGATTGATCAACAACCGCGTTTGTTTTCCTGCCTTTCCAAATTGCAATTGTTAGGTCCTATAAAAATGATAGACGGGGGTTAGTCAGCCTATATCACAAGTTACGTACATTTATTCACAAAATTACTTGCGGAGTTCGAGCACACTTACAGCGTGACCTAGGCCAAAGAAACAGCGCGAACTTGCAACAGCTGCGGTGTTCGCGTGCGTAAGCTGATTGAGTAAATCTGAACAAATGATCGATGACATTGCTCATAATCTGAAACTCGGGCATCAACGTCTGGAGATCAATACGCGTTATGCAATTTGGGGTGTTATATGTGACCAATTGTTCCCTACAAAGGATTAGCAAATTGAGACACACAGCAAGTGTTGTTCATGACCTGTTTCACTGTCATATTGAAATCTAGGTAAAACTTATCTTTTACTTACTCTTTATTATGGTCATGGAATTGATCAAAGACGTAATCCATTACATCCTTCCTCACCCTAAAAACCATCCTGAAACGTTTCTTATTAAATCGCAACAACTGTGAGCATACGTGCTGGTCAGGTTCGGGTGCCCCCACAATCCTCAGAACAACCTAGGTACTCGGGTACAATGTCCATACACGGAAGGGGGACAGTTGAATGAAGTAAGAAAGGATGGTGGATCATGTCACATCGCGGCACATAAATGGGGGGGGGGGGTGCAACCGGCTCCACCCTAGCACCGGCATTTTCAACTACCCCATCTTCTTTGGCCGCACTACTCATGAGCTCATCAACCCCGGCAAATGCCTCATTCACATCTGCCGTGCTCATGAAAGTCAGAGGGATGTGATTTCCACTCTATTCCGTTGAAAGATCCCCCGGGGTGACCTCCGCACCCTCGACAACAACTACGTTTTCACCCCCGTGGATAGAATGTTGTTCCACATTTTCAATTCCAGCCTTTAGTACAGTGGCCTGAATGAAAATAAATAAAATTAAATGAAAATAAATAAAATTAAACTGTACAATAAAATGTATAACTGTAAGCATAGAATGTATACCCTTAGCATTTACTCTGTAACTCCAAGCATAGAATGTATAACTCTAGACATATACTATATAACTCTAGACACAGACTGTATAACTCTAGGCAAATACTGTATAACTCTAAACATATAATGTATAACTCTAGACACAGACTGTATAATTCTAGGCATATACTCTATAACTCTAAACATATAATGTATAACTCTAGACACAGACTGTATAACTCTACGCATAGAATGTATAACTCTAGGCATATACTGTATAACTCTTAGCATATAATGAAAAACTCTAAACATATAATGTATAACTCTAGACACAGACTGTATAACTCTAGGCATAGAATGCATAACTCTAGGCAAATAATGTATAACTCTATGCATATACTGTATAACGCTTAGCATATAATGAAAAACTCTAACATATAATGTATAACTCTAGACACAGAATGTATAACTCTAGACATAGAATGTATAACTCTAGTCATATACTGTATAACTCTTAGCATATAATGAAAAACTCTAAACATATAATGTATAACTCTAGACACAGACTGTATAACTCTAGGCATAGAATGTATAACTCTAGGCATATACAAAATGGTCGTTGAAGTTATACAGATCCACATAAGTATTATACGTTATTATAAGTTTCACTCCAGAATTCCTGGAGTTGTGCATAGTGTTACCTTATATGAAATTTATAGGACTAATAGTGTATAAAAAAAACGAATGTAAAACAAGTATTTAGCACAAATTCACAAACTTACCTCGCCACCAGGACCACTCCCGTCTGCTGGAGGTCCACATAAAGTTTCCTTCATTTCAACAGTAGAAAACATACACTCCATCAAATCTTGTGTATCCATTGGCAATGATGGGAACGTAGATTTTTCCATCTCCTTATCTGACGGTTGATGGTCTGACAATCTTTCAACATTTTCTTTCATTCCCTCCCCATGAACTTGCTCATGCACCTCATAACCTACCCCGGGCCGAGTTTCAACATTTTCTTTCATTCCCTCCCGATGAACTTGCTCATGCACTTCATCACCTACCCCGGGCCGAGTTTCAACATTTTCTTTCATTCCCTCCCCATGAACTTGTTCATGCACCTCATCACCTACCCCAGACCGAGTTTCAGCGTCCTCTGACCGTCCGTAAGCTTGGTCAATTTCCTCCACGGTGTACTTCGCCTCCAACAACAGCTCTCTGTCAGTTTGGACGGGGCTGTTAACAACTTGATCCTCTAACCTTGGGCTAGCATCTGACAACGGATTAGAATCTACTGTAACACCTCCCACTTCCTCCATAATCTGTGACCATGAAACTGCAACTGATTTCGTTGGCGCGTCAGCTTTGTCCGACTCTCCACGCGACTCAACACAAGGCTTACCACCCCTGCCAACCCCATCATTGGCCAGACTAGACAGAACTTCACTTATTGGACGCGTAGATGCATCGATTCCGTCATCTTTTTTGGGAGACTCACGAACTACCTCTCCAAATGCAGGTGCGTTACCAACAGAAACCTTCAGCCTTTCTACAATATGTTCTGCTTCAGCGACGTACTTTTGAATCTTTTCACCCTCAAAGAATTCTTGAGAGGCCTGACTAGGCTTTAGGCCAGTCGGATCACTAGTTGCATATTTGATCCTTGCGGTTATATCTGCGTACCATGAATAGAACACAATAGCGTTCCTTTGCATCTGTAGATAAAGCTCGCGAGTACGCTGCATTGAAGAAGTACAGTAAGTTAGTTATATTATAATAGATGGGTTCGTTCAATTGAAACAGAATCAATCTGCAAAATATATAATAGTTTAAACTTACATCGACGGCCCTAGCTTTCAATTCCTGGTCATCCTCGACACCTGCTGGTAGTTCAATCTGAATGAACTTCTTCTCGAAGTTGAACGGAGAGAGGGGGTGGGGGCGATAGCAACATGTAGTTTGGGTTCACGAGGGTCGGCGAGGGTGATACTGTCCAAACTCTTAATATAAGAGGGATCTTGAAGGCACCTCGGATACTTGGTCTTAGACAAAGTTAAACGACCCAATCCCCCTTGAGACACCTCAAATTTTTGCCTTTCTACAAGCGAGGTTTCATCCCAATGCTTAATCAAAGGTAGATCGTGGAGGCACGGCCTACCCTTGTAATCATATCGTTGAGAGTAGGTTATCATGAGGAAGGGGATACAGCCACCCAACATCGTTACCCCCTTTTTACAGTCTGTCCCCGCTTTCACCATAATTTCCAAAATATAAGAGCACCAGTCAAAATGCGTAATGGCTTTAGGGTCTTCTACAACCCTTAAAAGCTTCAAATCTATCCTGTTGTTTGGGGTGGGTGTGAGGAATAAAGACATAGAGAACAAAACAAATAGCCGGCAAAAATGATCGTCCGCCTCCTCGTACTCCATAAGTTGCTTGTGAACTTTCCCTAAACATATTGAAGTAGAAGCTTTATCCACCCCATAAGCTTGCCGCCATTTGTCCTTGAGCGCCTTATTTTCGGCATCATTGGAGCCCTTCTGCGCACCAGTAGGTACCAACGAAAGAGGGTTGGGTCCAAAAGGAATCAAAAAACAGTCATGCACATCATGCTTACTAATCATAAACTCCTTCTTCCGAGAAGCCCTGAACACATATGACCCATCAGAGAAGGAATCCAAGAATAGGCGAACGTGTGCAAGTGGGAAGCTGCTAATCTTAAGCTCCAAAAGGCCACTTAACCCAATGTTCTTAACAGCGGCCACCTGATCCTCATTAAGCTTTTCAATGAGAGAGACAAGCCTTTGAGGTCGACATGAAACCGTGATTTCATGCACCCTCTTTGTTAGAAATCTATATCTCATTATACAACATATTCTTATATGTTACAAATTAATTTAATCATAAAATTAATTTAGATCTTATGCATGCAAACATAAATAAGATAAGAGAAGAAATCATTGTTCTTACTATATGATTTCGGTTTTATGGGCACAAATGAGTTCTCCTACTCACTTGTTCTTGAGCTGTCCAAATATTGGAAGAACAAAGGATTCAAGTATAGAATCCCTCCCAAGGAATAATACCCAAGATAACCTCTTAATAAAATTAATATTATTAATACTAGAACAATATTAATCTATATAAAATTAACCCAAAAATATTGATTTTGGTCTCTTAATTTCGGTTAAGAGAAGGGAGAAGAAGAAGTAATTTTATCTCTCTAAAAATCTATATTTTTGATGTTGGAATGAATATCTTACACTCATTTTTGAAGTAGTGTATAAGGTAAATTATAGAGAAAACCCATGGCTTTTCTCTATGACAAAACCGGGTAGGGGGGGGGGGGTGGTGATGGCCAATGCATGATCAAAGTGCTCTTCACAAAAACAACTAGATTTGCATGGCTAGGTTTAGGTAAAATGATTATGTTTTCCACTTAATTAATCAACATAATATTTATCCTAAATCACCCCATATTTCGGTCCATTTAAGATAAAATGGATTCCATTTTATCTTTGTCAATTTGTCAATTTGTCACATGTCACAAGTCATGTAAAATTGTTATGCATTTTTAACATATTAAAAATCAACGCATTAATTAAAAATACGTCATGTACAAAATCGACTTAGTAATTCATAATTACTTGTACCAAAATAATTTACCAATTATAAATCACAACATCTTGTATTTATAATAAATTATTCATTCAAATGCAATTGTTTCCTTAAACAATAATTTCATCTAAGTAATAAAACAATTCGATCACTTAGACCGTATCTTATTTAATCAAATTACAATGAGACACGTAAATATTACTTCCAAAATCGTCCGTCAATTTTAAGCAACTTAATTAACCCGTATCGTCATACGATCAATTAAATATTCAATTAAGAGTGTTACCCTTTAGGTATGGCCTAAGGGGATCAACTGATCACCACCGTCGCACGACAGTAATGTTAAACTCTAGTCAGCCAATCATTACCGATATGTGTGGACCAGTTGACAGTAAAATATTACTTCCCACTTGTATTCTTAAAATGAGACTTAAACATGTGATCATCATGATCGACAGTTGTGATCGCATTATTGTCGGAGGACACATATTCCAACAATCTCCCACTTGTCCTCGACAAGTGTGCGTCATCAATTCTCTTGTCCTATTACTATCACCCACTCAATGCAAGGTGTCTTTCAGGTCGTACTTGCAAGTGATCATATCGAGAGTGGTTTCCTCGATCTGGAGAATAACTGATTGACCGGATATATCTACCATAGATATCATCCGAGCGTGGCCACGCATTTCCAGTTCATTACTCCTCGAGTGGCCCTGAGATATTGTTATAACCCTGACAAGGGGTGGACAATTCCTATCGCACTTATTCCCTTCGACTAGCCACAGCCATCATAACCCAAAATATGCCCATTTGACCCCATTTACGAAGGTCGTAGTAACACAAATCAAAGTTAATCTGTAACTGTACCACCTTAGGCAAACAGTCTTTAGTCAAAAGAATCGACTCATTATAATACTATAGTATCTCTCGCCACGACCAGGCTATATAAATTTGCCAGAACTCTATAAGCGGTCATAAGGCCCGACAAAGTGTTCCTAACAGACTGCCTTTGTGATCGACTAGTCATCTCACATGACTGTATGGCACTGAACTTGCCATCAATCGCATCACACTCTAGTCACTTCGAGACGTCACCTCATACAAGTGACTATAGGCGAGTACTATGTTAATCCGGGTTCACTTTAACGGGGTTCAATATCGTCATACAACCCGTTTGGTTGTAACAAAGTATAATAAAAGAGTTTTAAAGTAAAACTCGAACGACAAATGTGATTATCACATATGAATAGTCAATGCCTGATTACTACTTCATATTCTATAATCCAGTTCGATCTTGAATGTAGTTGTTCATCTCAATTTAATTGAAATAACATGACTCATCATGTTAAACCTATGAGAAGGCTTTGGTTAGTAGGTTTTATCAACTTCTTGTACCATACTCAACCTTACTACATACTCGTTTTCCTTTGTAATGTATACATTTGCATTACAAAACTTTTTGAGTACGTGTCGAGATCCAATCAAGACATAGGCCCTCTAGCCTTAGAATAGCTCCCACTGTTTTCACAGTGTGCGGGACTCATCCTTCTTGCACATCTCATGATTGCAAGTGTACTCAATTTCCGTTGTAAATATTTCTCATTGTTCTTTATTGCCTAGAACGATTCTAGAAAATCTATTTCTTAAATAACTTAGCCACAATGGTATCTTAACCATCCTAATGTGTTTCGATTATGGCTTTGTCGGAAACCATGCGCAATCTCAAGTGTCAATTGTTATTTGTGTTACACTCTTACACAAAATTGCATCAAAAACACTTTGCTTTACTTCCTTAATGCTTCTGCAAGCACATATCAGTAATCTTTATGGCTTACTTGGTAACTATTACATAAATTCGATTTGAAACAATTCATCATACTCAAAGTATATGAAGTGTTATACATCATTTCCTATTTAATTGATTCGGCAGCGGAAGCAAATGGAATCAATCAAATATGTTCAATTTGATTGAACTAGTCATGAATCTTATCAACATAAGACTTCTTATTTGACGCTAATATCATTTGGATTTATCTCCATAAATCTGGTTATTAAAGATGTATTATTTATATCTCCAGGTCTTAAATCATTCCCAATGATCAATATGTCATCCACATATAAGATTAATTAAAATTTCCGTAACTCCCACTAAACTCAATGTATAAACACAACTTCTCGAATTATCGAGAAAAGTTTTATAACATGATCAAAACATTGATTCCAACTCATTGATGTCCTACTTAAGACAATCTCTTAAGTTGCACATTATCTTAGGATTGCAAGAATCTACAAAACTCAAGGCATGTATTGAATACATTACCTCTAATTGAAGAAGTGGGTTTTAGATTCACTCGCTATATATCTCATAATGAAACATAATCCCTAAGAAGATCCAAATAGACTTAAGCATTTCAACTAGTGCAAAACCCTTTGCAACCAATCAAGCTTTGATATCTATCTTAGATATCCAACAATTTCACTCGGAATTGATTTCGGATTTTCATGGCTCTAAGCCTTGTATTGAGTTGTGACTTAAACACTCTTATGTAAGTCATATGTTGATTACTTTCCAGAAGTAATTAACTTGAATCAAACAATTTCTTTGTAAGTTGTAAGCTCTTTACTTTCTTAAAAGTAACACTAATTCATCATCCTCAACAAGTGATGAGTTTAACCTCCCAGGTTTAGAAGAAACAGTTTAACCTCCTAGGTTTTAAAGAAACAACGTTTTACACAAAACGTCTCATGTAGCCAAGAAAGACCAGTTTCTTGCGACATACAATTTTTATGTAGCCAAGAAAGACCAGTTTCTTGCGACATACAATTTTTGACACAATTCTTTTGTGGCTCTTGATATTTTCTCCTACTCTGTCTTCTAGAAATAAATTTGAATTCTAGAAAAGACAGCTTCACGAGCCACAAACTCGTTGTACTCGTGATTATAATAAGGAAAAATGAGCATTTGTTTCTTTTGAAAACTTACAAACATGGTACCCTACCATTTCATATCTCATATGATTCATTTAGATTTAGTGGAAAAATAATTTAGACAAAATGATAAAATCCCCAAAAGGATGAAGTAACTCAAAGTAACTTGATTGAAGTCCAAACCATATCGAATAGCGTTTGATTTCTTATCCAACCACACATTATCCCATAATGTGGGTTAAGAGAGATTAACTTGTGATACTATATCACATTTCATTTGGCTTATATCAAAGTCTTCACTTTGATAATCCCATCACGATTAAATCGTGTTTCCTCGAACTCTTTGAACTTCTTCAAAGATTTCTCTATTTACCTTATTAAGTGAACACATTAGCGTCAACTTTAATCGTTGGTAAAATAAAATGATCAACCTATTTTGGATCAATGATTAAACAACCTCGATCTCTTTTTCAACCAAAAGGCACGAGACATCTTGCTTTGAATACAAGATACGCATATACCATAAGATTAACAATCTAATGGTTTCAAGAGTACTCGATAACTCTTTGCCTTCATCATTCCAGAATCTAAGGTTCAATCTTGGGTTACCAATTTGAGTCTTGCATCATCTACATGATATATCATTCTAGTTTGGTTTAGAATATATTCACCTTGATAATGGGCTAGCCATACATCAAATCGTGGTGTATAGGGTCACAAAAGTGAAACCTCTTTTGTATCTTAACAAGTTTAGATTCTTATTTAGAGTTTATGCACTTAATAGTCAAAATTAAGTACAACTTTAAACCCAAAAACTAGATTGAGTAAACAATGACTCTATCTCTCAACATCATTGTTGCTAGTCGCCATATTCTAATCATCCTATGTATCGAATACAATGATGAAAACCTCCACTGGTTTCTAATATTGACAAAGTGGAACTAGCAAAATTTATGTCAATCAAATAAACATTTAAAGAAGAAGGTCCCATTAGATGTCCCACAACTAACTTGTTGATTCTTCAATAATTTGGGGTAGTTTCCTTTCTAGCGTCCAACAATTAAGACAATGAAAACTTTATCGGTCGGGATTGATAGGTTTAGTATCGTTATTCTCAATAACTTTACTTTTAACATTACCTTGTATCAATTCCATTCTAATTTTACTTCTTTAAAACCTTATCCTTTTCTTAACGGTTTAAGAGAATGCTCCCACTTAATTCAATGAGTCTTTGCTTAGAGAAGCAAAATTGAATTTCATGAAGACTACTCTTCAATTCATTCGTTTAGTCTTAAAACTTTCATTGAAGTGGTTGCGGTATTTTGGTCAATTTTGATTTCCTACAAATCTAGTTACCAAAATGATTTAACGTTTCAAAGTACTTAACTCAATTAAGCATATGAGAAACAATTCATTGTAAGTAGATATGTTAGTCAAGAATCAAAAACCCGTTTGCTCATGAATAACTTTTCTCTATATTCTTCACAAGAGATCCTTACAATGGATAATACGAGGTTTTTAGAAGTACATTCAAATTTTGTCTTTAGTTACGATGGAGATTTGAACTAAAATCGAAATGATATCGTATATTAAATGTGGTAAAGAAATTGAACAATATGATAACGGAATAGTGGAAAACTTAACATTTATCGTTATAATAATACTTGTAAATAATTTAACAAGATATGAGCATTTATGTAGTGACCTCTACCCAACTACAATAAATGATTCCAAGATCCAAATTCATATTAACTTGGGCACGGTAGGGCCGATTCATCCCTTATCAATATAACTCGGTGGATTAACTCTTTAATCGATTCTACTTTTAGAACTCTTGGTCGATAAAATTACATTAACATTTATCTTTAGCCCAAAACACATCCGACAAGGGCACGGTAGGGCCGATTCATCCCTTATCAATACTTTTGTTGAGTTCAACCCAAATTTCGAATAAATGTGTCCATGATCCAAATCCACATCAACTTGGGCACGGTAGGGCCGATTCATCCCTTATCAACATGAATTCGGTGGATAGACATTTATCACCCACTTCCCCTACGTAACAAGGTTTGTACCCCGGTAGGGCCGAGTGCACTCCCTCATGAAATAGGTTTTCATGGTTTCTACTTTTTGGTAAGACTAAGTCTCAATTGTTTATTTTAGCGAGAGGTCATGTCAATTTATTATCTATCACGTTTTAAGTGAACTAAAGCGGTGAACTACGATAATTGTAATTGACACGGTCGATAAACTCGATTAAATGATAATGCACGTTTTAGTTATGGCGATTTAGCGATGCATGCAACATATAAATAAAATGCAAAGCATAAATAAAATCCTAGTATGGCCTTCCTAAAAATAGTAAATCTAATAAACTATTACAAATTCGGAAACCAACTCCATTGGTCCCTTGAACTTCGGTTTTGGCACGTAAATCTAATAAACTATTACAAATTCGAAAACCGTCTTTAATGGATCACCTTCTTAAGTGGCACCGTTTTCAAGGATCTCCGGAATAAATAAATTACATAACAAATTACATAATTTCCTATTATACATTTGTAATTAAAATAAAATAAATCTATTAAATTACAAAACGGTGATACGAGATCACAATAAATTACAACCGAATCGATATTCCCATACATTTCGGGTAATATCAATTAAAAAACTAAGGCCATACTAAGTAAAATTACATAATTCAAAAATTACATAAAATAAAATTATGACAATCATAAATAAAATGCAGCATTATAGTATGTATGAACATGCCCAATTTTATTCTAAATCGCCTTTAAGGAGCTAATATCGTATATTAATCGGGTTTTACGGATTTGCGTGATTCAACCTTTCAAAATCACAATAAATTACATAAAATTTCAAATAAATTGAAAATTTGAAATTTAAACTCATGAAAATTCTGTAAAAATACCATGACACTCATAATATTCAAAAACTTAGGTTAAAAATTTCGAAAATTATCAAGGAAAAACTATGTTGCGGTTTATCGGATTTATCAAATATTATCATAAAAATATGAGAAAAATTATATTTATCAACTTTTCAATTTTAGATCTGAAATAGGTAATAAAATGCAACATGTGACATTTTTCCTTAGTCATGAAGTATGTTTTAGCAATTTTCACTAATTTAAGTCACTATTTATGTTATTTTTCATCAAAAATTCATAAATCATGCATAATGACTTCATTATAGCCTATTATTTTACATACATCTTGTAAAATTGCATGTGACAACATACTAAATTTCTATGACCAGATTTGAAATATTTCTCATATTAACCTATTTTTCCATTTAAATTCGATTTTATCATGAAAAATCCATATTTCAAGCATAAGAACTCATAAAATTATGAAACTTTACAGGTCATCTAAATATAATATATGTGAAAACATATCCAAAAACCACTGGAAAAAACGAAGTTTAGCTAATTTTAGTCCGAAAATGACATTTTTATCATAAAATCACATTTTAATGCCATTATTATATAAAATGAACAATAAAAATCCATAAATTAACCAAAATATCCTAAATACATTTTAGGATCAGAAACTTTAACATGCATAATTTATTTCGTGATATATCATAATAAACACAAATTTATAAGTTTTAT
>NW_027413597.1:0-21623 GCF_048544455.1 Silene latifolia | reverse complement strand
GGTGGCGCAATTTTGTTGCTTTATTGAGTTTGTCTCTGCGTCTCAAAGAATTTATTCCTGGCCGATCTCATTTTTGCGAAGTTTTTGATTAGTTTTGGTAAGTTATCTGTTCTATAAGAGAACATCGTCACACCTTGTTTTTCTTTTGTAAACTCTACTTGCCAGATGCCTATATAGTCACCATTCGAGCCTAATGTGGATTCCCTTCAAAGGTTTCTTACTACCCTCTGAGCCTGGAACCTTTGGAATCCACCCATCCTACATACAAATGAGGTGAGAGAAATCTCTTTGGGGAGTACCTTAAGAAGATCCATGCGGACATATAGAGCTATTTACGAGTATTGCTCTACCATTCCTCTTCTTTGGGTGACACAAGACAAAGTGAAGGGAGTTCTTTTTCCCTTTTCTTTAGCCTGATGATGCCCGGAATTGTTGAGGATCTTGATAGGGAGGCGCGGCCGGTGTAAATCCGACTGGTTCTCTTGCTTAGCCTTTTACAGCGATACTTCCCACCGCAACGCACTAATGCCTCGAGAGCTCGGGGACTTTTTTTGAGCAATTGCCTCTATCAAGACTTGGATGGGCTTGGACTAGGTTCAAGAAGCTTGTCCGTTCTGTGCCTCATCACCGGTTCAAGCGTTGGTTCCTTTGCACCCAATTCTATAACGGGTTATATCGGAACCGGAGAGCTATTCTTGATAGTGTAGCTAAGGGAGATTCACTAAAAAATGTAGAAGATGATCAAGGGTGGTGTCTTATTAAGGAGATGGCTATCCATGTTGCGAGGAATATAGAAATCCCCGAGGGAGTGAGCAAGTTAACGAGTTGGTAGCAAATTTGTAGTGGAAAGTCCTAGCAAAAGTCTAGGTAATGTGGAGATTACGGAGCTATAGGTGAGAATGCACAGTTTGGTTTGTTCAATTCGAGATTGTGAGACATGGTAGATGTGGCATGGAAGGGGTATGACCTATGGCTGATTATCCGCAAGTATAGAGCGCGTCCTTTGTAACACCCATGAATTTCCCACTTTGACATTTAAAATTTATTAAACCGTTTAATCACTTTATTATATAATTTTGAATTATTCAATTTAATTAATTTTATGTCAAACACGATTTTTATAAAAGTATTATATAAAAGCTCGTTTATATACAGAATACATATGATTAAATTGTATCTTTAAGGCATGATTTATATAATAATAAATGTATACATATTTTTGGTCGGACAGTAATAGTGACAGTAATAATAATAATCTCTGTCTTAAATTTCGTCTAGCTATAGACCGACACATTTCCATTTGTGAGGCTGACCTTCCTCGACCTATCCTATGTTGACAACACATCACACCCACCTAACATTTTACACTCTACCTTTTTATATACATATTTATATATATTAATATTATTATTATTATTTTATATATTATTATATATATTAATATTATTTTATATTTGTGTGGTCATTGGTTGTCATAATAATACGCCCCACCTCCCGCTCATTTCTTTCTTTTTTTTTCTACCAAAGAACAACAATAATAATTCCAACAACAAACAGAGTCCGTACTCACCATTTCCCCTCTTCAACCTCCATTTTCTCCCTCATTTCTCAACTAAACTTCACCATTTTTATACCATTAGCTTCCCCTCCACATTCTCCTTCTTTCTATGTAAAAAAGAGCCAAACTTTCATCTGTTGCATTTCGGTCGTCTTTCAAAGGATCCGGTTTTAGAGCTTTACTGTGCCATTTTTGGGTTTAAGATCATCGTAGGGCGATTTCTTGGACGTTTAGGAGAGCAAAAAGGTAACGGTGATAGATTACTCGACAATGAGTCGATATTCCATCCCTTCAACTCGTTTTTATACTTTGTCGTAAGTTTGATTCTTTAATTGTTGATGATGTATACCCCCTTGTATGGCCTGTTTTACAAAGAAATTCGAGTGTTGTTGCAAAATGGAGTGGTTTGTAAATCATGTATTTAACGTGCTTTGTTTAGCCTCAACGACCTTGCTTTCATTTTCATCTTAATTTATAGCCTTCTGAATCGTTTTTGAGCGTGCTTTATACCTGGGAATTTCCGTCTTAATCTTGCCTCGAATGTTGTCTTAGTATAACTCATCTTTGGTCCTGCTTTTATGCGTAAAAATGAAATAATTTGGGTCGGTTTTAAACTATGTTTTTGGTAGTAGAATCTTGGGTTGTTTGACACGATTTTGGAGCTGGTATAGGGCTGTCCAAGGCCTGCCCGTGGGTCGCACACGGCTGCCCTATTGGGCGTGGGTAGTGGGACTAGTTAGGTTGCTAGCCCTGCTTGTAGGCGGCATTTTTAAGTCGAAATGTTGTGGTAAATTCCGTCTCAAACATGCTAAAAAATGTATTGTGCCTTTTACTTGTATGGGTGCTTTGGATGAGGGATTGTTGTATTGTATTGGACCGCCTTTGGAGGTGTTGATCACGGTGGGGCCGGGGTGGCTGGTCGTGAGTTGGCAGCACGGCCACGGCCTGGCCGCTGCTAGGTGGTCACGTCTTTGTGAGCCTGTAACACCCCATACTCCAAGTGCCTTACCAGGACCACTCGGGTATGAAGATATTACCATCTCGGTTACCCGAGGCAATGATAATCAAATAAACAATAAAGAAACAACGCTTAAATAGAAATACTTAGTGAAGGGTTACAATTCTCGAAACCAAAACCAAAAGTATAATACATGTTCTCAAACTGCCATTTCTTATTTCTAACCGAAATGTAAAGAAACTACTAAGCTACGGCGAAGACTTCTATCATCATATCGTGGTAATCCAAATTATCCCAAGATTTCTGCGTCTCATACCTCTCAATATCTTGCTCACCATCCCCGAATGGATCACCGCAGGTTTACAAAACAACAACCGGGGTCGGTACTAATCACACAACTCAATATATATCAACAATAAGATAAACGGATGACCTTAACCCACACACACAACCACACCAATTCCAATAATCTCAATCACCGACCGTCCACCGAACCGGCCCCCGCGGTGGGGGACCGCAGCCGTGCACCCACCGAATCCCGCTCCTCATAATGAGCGATAACCCCTCCCATTAATGTGGCACATCCCTTCGTGCGGGTTCCCACCGCAGTAAGCGAAACTAGGCGTGAAGCCACTCCCATAGTGACCTCCTCGGCCGAGGACACGCCTCGAGAACCATAGACAACAATCACAATCACAATCACAACCGTCACAATACAATTACTATATCAAACAATCAATCTCAACACATCAACAATCATCCCATTATGGGACTAATGCGAAGTAGGAAATCCTACACCGGAAAGCACACTATCGACTCCTCTCTTTTGTATCAAAAAGCTTCCTCTACGAAACCTCCTCCTATCATACAACATACAAATGCTACCAAATCACATACTACTCAAAAACCCCAAATCCCTATATTAGGGTTTAACCAAAACAAAGGAAAGACAACAAAAAGGTACATAGATCTTACCCTCGACGCAAGGATCTCAACGGTATAACCAACGATGAGAACCGACCTTCCAAACTAGGGATTTGCTAACAATGCGATTAGGATTAAGAACATGATTGCTTTCTCTTTAACAGTAAATTAGGTTTTGCAAAAGTGTTTAGAATAATGACGGCGAAGGTTATATATCTTAATCGCATAATTAACAAAACCCGAGAAAACTCCCCGAAACCTAATTTACTCGATCGAGTACCCAAGGTACTCGATCGAAGTACTTACTCGATCGAGTATCCTGGTTACTCGATCAGTACCCAACAGTCGAAACTTTTCTAAAACGCAACTTACCCTTACTCGACGGAGTAAGGCCTACTCGATAGAAAGTACCCAAAGACTCATAAATACGAGTATTACTGACTATACTCCTTAGTTCCCTCGTTCCTTTGTTTTTCCTTATGTTTATAATGTTTTGTTAGCTTGTATGTCATGCTTTATATGTTGGACTTATACTGTTTATATGTTGGGCCTATTATGTTATATATGGTGGGCTTATTAATGTTTTACTTATTGGGCTTATTATGTTTTACTTGTTGGACTTGTCACATTCATCTATTTGGGTTTGACTTATTAAGTTAATTGGACTTCTCGTATTTATCTGCTTGAACTTGTCGGGCTAATTTAATTGAAATTGTCTCGTTAATTTAGTTGTACTTGTCTAGCTTGCTTGTTGGGGTGAGTTTGTTCTATCTATTGGACTTGGTATGCTTCGCTTGTTGGGTTCCACATTTTATCCTTATATTTACTATAATTCTCACATGACGTAAATTATTCATTATCGCTTGTTATATTTTATTTAACCGGCATGTTAAATTATGAAGTGAAATATTTATTGATATAATACAAGTATGAGATATTTATTATAAGTAGTCACTTGTAGTGAGTCGTACTCTAGATAATGTCTAGTATTGTTCGGTTGTGAGAGTCTTGGTTCTACCGGATACTAGGGGTGAGCCAGAGGCCCTCTAGTTGCGGTATGATCGTCGGGAGTGATGTTCCCATCCGTACTCATGGTGATGCAGGCCATGAGTATGAATGTGGCATTAATCATCCCGTCCTTGAGTCTTGGTCCTATCGGATACTAGGGGTGAGCCAGAGGCCCTCTAGTTGCGATATGATTCGTCGGAAGTGATGTTCCCATCCGTACTTATGGTGATGCAGGCCATAAGTATGAGTGTGACATTAATCATCCCGTCCATGAGTCACGGTCCTATCGGACTCTAGGGGTGAGCCATAGGCCCTCTAGTTGCGATAAGGTCGTCGGGATTGATGTTCCCATCCGTACTTATGGTGAGATGCAAGCCGCCAAAGTATGAATGTGACATTAATAATCCCGTTCTATGTGCTTGTTTGTTGTGCTTGTTTGTTATACTTGTTTGTTGTATTTGGCCATGTTTTAAAGGTAACCGCTGAGCCAGATACTTGTTTGTTATACTTGTTTGTTGTATTTGGCCATGTCTGAGTGCTTGCATTAAATAGTTATATTCATGATGTTCTAATATGTTCTTGTTTATCTGTGTTTCGACATATTGTGGCTGGGAGAACCTTGAGTTACTCCCCACTGATCGTGTGGCGTTCATGTTTACATGAATGACAATGGTGCGAATGCTACGTGGGGAAGACGTGTGGGCTAGCGAGAACTAAACCCTTGGACTTTAGTTTGCTAGTTTAGAAACCCCTTTATTTGTATATTCGTGGGATATTTTTTCCCCGCCTTCTAGACTTGGGTTGTAATAACCTAAGTTTGTCTATTATAGTACTTGTTCCATTTCTTTTGGCACACTGTTAATCTTTAACTAGTAGTAAAAAGTTTTAAAAATATCATAAATTTCCGCTTTAATTTATTAGTTATGTTTCCGCGTTATCGCGGGGTGTCACATCCTTACTTATCAGAAATACAAGCAAGGGGTCCCTTTTTCTCAATTATATGAAGAAATGAAGAATGTTTCTACTCCTTCTACGCCAGTAGCAAAATGATCTCTCCTTCTTCAAACGAGAAATTGCCGAACCAAATCCTTGATGTTGAACTTAACACACAGGTTTGGGGAGAAAATGCAATAGGAATGAAACCGTTATAGTGGAGTTGAGAAAACAAGTCGCCCGCTTAACACCACGCCGAAAGACCAAGCCAACCATCCACCGATGCGACCCGGCTTAATGCTACGAATCTCCAAGGTGGCCTTACTCAAGAGGGGCCAAAGTACCGAGAAGACGTGGTTTTAACAAAATTTAAAATACCCGGACGATGATTTGGATGAATTTCTAGACGAAATCCTTGCTGCGTGTTGTCCGATTACACTCGATCGAGTGAAAATCCTACTCGATCGAGTGAAATAGTCCATCCAATCACTCGATCGAATGATAATTGTGGTCGATCGAGTAGTGCTTGATGTGACCATTATTTGCGCACATTTAGTTCCCTAATTGAGCCTATTTTGCATACTATTATAGCATTTCATGGCCATTTTATCCGTCAAAACCTTCCTATTTGCTTTTCTATCGCATTTCATATGTTTTGTTGAAAAGGAGATAATAAGGCGGAAATTCCGTCTTTTTCGTGCATATTTGGAAGCTTATTGATGATATTAGATGGACTAGTATGAAGAGGAGGCAAGAATGATGACCAAAGACGTAGGGAATAAAGTGTATATAGAAGGATCAAAGGGTTAAAAGTAAGAATGACGAGAGGGAAGGCATTACAAGAAGAAATCGCTCAAAAACCGAACCAAGGGCTGCTCCTTTGGCTCTGAAAATATGCTAGATGGAACGGCGTCGAAAAACAAGTGATCTAGGCTTTTGAATCACTCCAATAGAAGTCCGGATGAGAAAATGACGTTCGTTTTACAATCCGAGGTCAAACAAAGAAGCTGTTCGGGAATCCGCGCGTCCCGAGAAGTGTTGGGGTTGGTGTCCTTAAGAGTTAGTGCAAGGACTTATAAACCTCTAAAAGGATCAAAGGGCATACTTTTGGTATTATTATCGGTTGATCCACGTTTATCAATAACGGTTGGCTTGCTAGATAAGTTTGACGTTATTGTCATAATACATGGTGATCAACCTGGTCCCTAAAAGTCACACCTATAGGATACGTTTGAGAGACGTGACGGTATGAAAATACAGTCATGTAGATGCCAAATTTGACTAACCAGTTAGTCCGAGTTGTTTGACTAGTAATTAGTCAAAATGTGATGTTGAGATATTATATTTAATACGGATTAAATATCATGGGCTAAAAAAGGCGAATTAACTTGATTAATTCGTAAAAATTAAATATAAGCGTTTTATATTTAATTAATGTATATTGAATTAATTATACAATATCGTCTTTGTCGGACATGTATTAATACTTCAACTAACCCGTGTTATTAGTTGATGTTTTAATAGCCGATAACCGATGACGATTTATAAAAACCGCGTCATATACATTTAGTTATTTTCGAGCCGTCCACGAGGTAAAATTAAGAGGAAGTGGAAGCCCACTTCCCCATGCTAACCCTAAATTCCGGCCGAACTGAACAAAAAAGGAGAGACTCCTCTCCTTTTGAGGTAGAAATTTCATTTTTGAGAAAACTAGGGTTTTGGAGACATTTTCTCTCTGAAACCTAGATCTCACATCTTGAAAACCTCACAACAAGTTCTCCCAATATTGCAAGGCAATCGGAGAACACCATCTAGCACAAGGGCATATCTCGGACAAGTCTTGGGTGCAACAATTAGGAGGGAATCTCGTTTGATTTACATCTTTTTACGCCGCACTATAAAGGACCCGAGGTTAATTCTTGTTCCTTATCGTTTCTCTATTGTATTTATGTTTTATGACGATAATCGCATGCTAAATTTACGTTATAGTCCTAAATTTAGAGGATCTTATACGGATATTACCCCTCAAGTGGTATCAGAGCGAGGCCACGTAAATTTTTCTATGTGTTTTTCATAAAACGATTTTGAAACGGTTGTGTTTTATCTCGAAAACCGTGCCATGTATACACGACTGGATTTTTTTTAACTGTGACATGATATTACACGGTTGTTTTGTGTGATTTTCGATTTGATCTTTTACATATTGTTGTTTTATACAGAGATTATAACAATATGTCAAGTTTTGTCAATTGTTAAATTTGTTTTGATGCGTTTTGATCAAAATTGCAATTGATTTTGTCTCGACAAACTGTTTTTCACGAGGTTTAGGTTTTCGAGAATTTTGTACTCGATCGAGCAAGTTTTTACTCGATCGAGTGGTTTTTCTCATAGTCATGTTTTTACTCGATCGAGTCCACTGTTGTACTCGATCGACCCCTTTCAAAACCTACCTCGATCGAAGTTGTCCTCGTACTCGATCGAAGCGAGATTTCTTGATAAAGGTACTTTCGATCGACCACCCGTTTTAGTCGATCGAGCACTTTGTTGGCAACCCTCTCGATCGACTTGCGATTCGATCGATCGAGCCCTTTGTTCCTCGGCGAGCACTTATGTCCCTGGATCGAGGGATTTCTGATTTTTAATGACTTTGAAAATTTATTCTTTTTGCTTTAAATTTTCTTTTGGCTACAAAATGTACATTATACGGATATTGTACACTCGCTATGATTGTGAAACGGTTCACACACGTACCATTAAGTTATTTTTAAAGCGTATTTAAAGTAGCAATTGTATTGGATTAAAATTAAATGATAGAAGCGGTTTTATCACATGAATTTTAATCATTAAAAGGTGGTTTGGATAAATTTAACATAATTACGGAATTATGTCACGAATGAATTTGTTTTTAGTTGATGCATTTTTTATTTATCGTTAATTTTGAATGCTTGTGAATGCCTCTTATTACGTATTTATTTATTTTGCAAACGGTTGTAACTTAGTGTGGCCTTAGTAGAACGTGTTACCGTAATGATGGAACACGGTCTTGGTTGTATTTTGAGATCTAGTATCTCCGTTTTGGATTTTTCACTTGTAATTACAGTTTTTATTAGAATGTAATTAGGTTTATATTTTGTAATTTTAATTGTAATTTTTTGAGAAGACCAAAGACGGAGACCGGATGCTCACTCCCGCTACATGGATCAAGATGGAACAACAAGACAAGCTTCTTGGGTCCAACGGTGGATCCAAAGTTGTATTTTGTTCTTTTTATTAGGATAGGCCACACTAGGAAATTTTATTTACGTATTGCATTCAATTATTTATTTTATCGTAACGATAGTATGCATCATATTCCGCCTAAAAACCAAACCACCTAATAAATGCATGAAAACTGACACATTTAGAGGTCACGAGTTAGTTTTCTTTGACATTCGTATGTCACACGATTTTTATAAGCCATCACCCAAATTAATTCATTCACGCAGACGCTAGTTATTCGTTCACTTAATATGAATTATAATTTAGTTGATGGGATCTTCCTCGTATAAACAAAAATTGAGAACGGTCTTTATAGGTCAAACTCCAATGAGTCCCTTCTTAGATCGGTAGGCATAATATGACCCCTTCTACGTCGGGTAAGTTGGAACCGATTGACCTATTTTATCTCAACACTATGGTCACTCGTGCGATCCATCCTGACCGTGTGTGGACTATAGATAGGATTTACGGAAATCTATCGACCAAGAGTTCTTCCTGAAGAATTAGCTAAACAGTTGGCTTATCAATTTACTGAAATTGAGTCTTGGGATCACTTGTATCATTCTTGAGGAGATCAATTATGCAAGTGCGAGAGTCTACATGTTTAAAATGAATTTTAAAATAGACTTAAATCACCTCGATGAGTTGCTTATTTCGTTTTGTTTTTCTTTCTTTTTCAAAGACTGTAGATCACGTTTTATTAAAATAATCGCAAATAACAAATGGCTGGTTCTACGATAACCCAATGCCAAGTGCCACATTGGACCGTGAGTCCTGGCTTCGGATCTTCATGAATCGGATGAATCGGTCTACTCGATGAAGAATGATGGATCAAACTTCGCGGAGATCGAGCATTACGGAATCTTTAATGCCGTGCCGACGGAAGCTCAAATATCTCTTAGAGCCCATCCCGGCAAACCCAGGTCCCACGGCTAGAGCTGCTGAAATCACCAAGTTTAATGATTTTACAGATGGAAGCGGGTGCGATTAAAAACGTACTCATTTTTGCAATGGAACCCAATTTGCCGAAACGCTTCATAGCCCATGGTGCAAACAAGATTTTCACCACGCTCACTAAGGAATTCTCGAAAGCACCGAGAATCGTGACCTATGAGCATACCACTCGCTTCTTTGATGCGAGACTCCGAAAGGGCCAACCGGTTAGCCCACATTCTCGGCATGATTGAGAATGTCGAGAAGTCGAGACCTTTGATTGTAAGATCAGCGAGAACATTGTGATCGACCGCATTCTTCACTCACTCCACGATGGTTATTCGCAATTTAGAGCGAATTACTATATGAATGATTTGAAGAAAACTCCCCATGAACCGCACTCCCTCCTCGTACGGAATGAGAAGGACATGAAGTTCAGTGGGAGCATGAAACAGGATGTTCTCGTTGTGACAAACAAGGGAAAGGGTAAGGGCAAAGCTCAGGCAAACCTAGCGGTAGGTAAGGCGAAGTTCAAGAAGTCGGGTTCAGGTAAGAGTGGGCCTGGTGAGTCGAGCACCTCATCAGGAACGACAAAGAGCAAGAATGAAAACATGGAATGCCATCATTGCCTACAAGATCGGGCATTGGAGACGCACATGTCCTGTTTATCATGAGGACATAAAAGCGGGTCGCGTTAAACCTGTTGGTATGTCTTCCTCTTCTACTTTTATTCATATGATTGAGATTAACCACGCAAGTTACGGAACTTGGGTACTTGATACTGGTTGTGGTTCTCATCTGTGTAATCATGTGCGGGGCCTCCAAATCTCGAACCTCTCGTAAGGGTGAGGTTGACTGCGTGTCGGGAATGGAGCAAGAGTGTTTCTGTCTCGAGGGGAACATATGTGATCCAGCTTCCTAGCGGATTTGAGCTATCATTATATGATTGCTATTATGTACCAGTCTTTCGAAAAACATTATTTCGGTTTTACGCACTTGACAAACTTGGTTTTTCATTTGTAATAGAGAATAATACTTGCATTTTCTCTTTACGATATGATTTATGGCAAGGCAGTCTCCATGAACGGAATTTATGTTTTAGATCGGACCACCAAATATTACACGTAATGAATAAAAAGGTAAAGGTTGGTGACAAAGATCAAACGTATCTATGGCACTGCCCGCATGGGACACATTAATGAGAAAACGTTAAACATTTCCGTCAAGAATGGAGCTATCTCGGCCTTTGATTTTCAATCATTTGGCACGTGTGAATCATGTCTCATCGGTAAGATGACTCGGATTTCCTTCAAAGGTGTTGGAATGCGCGCTGCTGACCTATTAGGACTCATACACACGGATGTATGTGGTCCTATGTCAATCACCGCACGAGAAGGCTATAGGTATTTCATCACTTTCACGGACGATTTAAGTAGATATGGCTATGTCTAGTTAATGAAGCACAAAAGTGAATCCTTTGAGAAATTCAAGGAATACGAGAATAGGTCAGAACCTATTGGGTAGAAAGATTAAAACACTGCGTTCGGATCGTGGTGGCGAGTATCTTTCTCACGGTTTGATCAACACCTTAAAGACGTGGGATTGCCCTACGATTAACTCCACCTGGAACACCTCGGTTAAATGGTGTGTCCGAGCGGAGAAATCGAACACTACTTGATATGGTTCGATCCATGATGAGTCACACGGTTTTACCTGATTCATTATGGGGTTATGCTCTTTTGTCAGCCGCTCTAATACTTAACCGAAGTCCGTCTAAAGCTGTTGACAAGACTCCATATGAACTATGGAAAGGAACGGTCCCCAACTTGTCCTTTATACGGGTTTGGGGCTTCGAGGCTTATGTCAAGTGGAGACACGAAGATAAGCTCGGCCCGATGGTCAAGACATACTTTATAGGTTATCCTAAAGGAACACTTGGTCATTACTTCTATTCGCCAACCGAACAACGCGTTTTTGTTGCGGCTAGTGCGACATTCTTAGAGAAGGAATTTCTCGAGAATGCAAAGAGTGATAGAACCTTCGAACTGTCGGAGATTCCAGAACCAAACACCGAGCAACCATTGGAGGAACCTGTTCCTTCAATCCCCGGCTAGTGAATATTCTGAGGAACCTAGGAGGTCGGGAAGAGTCTCTATTCCTCAGGACAGATACATTGGTATGGTCGAGGAACATGACATAGATGACGTTCTACTCTTAACGAGTAGTGAACCCGCAACCTATAAAGGTGCCATGACTAGTTTCGACTCAAAGCTATGGCTTGAGGCCATGCAATCCGAGATGGACTCCATGTATGAGAACAACGTGTGGGATCTTGTTGACTTACCTCCTAAGGTTCGTCCCCTTCAATGCAAATGGCTTTACAAGATAAAGCATTCTGTGGAAGGTCAACAAGATATCTATAAAGCACGACTAGTTGCTAAAGGTTTCACCCAAGTTCCGAGGTTTGCACTACGATGAAATTTTACGCCCGTAGTCATGCTACGTTCCATTCGGATTATCTTAGCGATCGCCGCTTTTCATGACTATGAAATTTGGCAAATGGACGTGAAAACCGCCTTCTTAAACGGCTTTTTGGAGGAAGAGTTGTACATGGTACAACCCGAAGGTTTCATCGATCCACAACATCCTAAGAAAGTATGCAAACTTAAGCGTTCCATTTATGGACTTAAGCAAGCATCTCGGAGTTGGAATCATCGCCCGACCAAGTGATTAAAGAAAATGGATTTACTCGATCTGTTGAGGAACCATGTCTATATATCAAGTCGAGTGGGAGCAAGATTGTCTTCCTAATATTGTATGTTGACGACATACTCCTGATTGGGAATGACATACCTCTCTTAACCCGGTGAAAGTATGGTTGAAGAACCATTTCCGATGAAAGATCGGGAGAGGCACAAAGAATTGCAGGCATTCGTATCTATCGAGATAGATCACGACGGATGCTATCTCTCGATCAGGAGTCTTACATAGACAAAGTCCTAGAGATTCAGCATGACTAACTCCAAGAAGGGTTCCTTCCTATGGCTCCGGTGCATTTGAGCAAGTCTCAGGCACCGAGAGACACCGGAAGAAAAAGCGCATGACCACGGATTCCTTATGCTTCGGCTATAGGATCAATCATGTATGCCATGATATGCACACGTCCCGACGTGGCATATGCATTGAGTATGACAAGTCGATTCCAACAAAGCATCCGGTGAATCACATTGGTTAGCTGTCAAGAACATTCTTAAGTACCTACGGAGGACTAAAGATTGGGCATTGACTTATGGAGGCGATCAAAAGCTATCGCGCAACCTAAGACTGTGCCAGATCTTGCTTCCAAACGGATCGAGATGACTCAAATCTCGATCTGGATTCGTTTTTACTCTTAATGGCGCTGCGATCAGCGGAAGAGTTCAAACAAACTGCTACAGCGGATTCTACGACGAGTCCGAGTACTATGCCGCGTCTGAAGCTACAAAGGAAGCGATATGGATGCGTCAATTCTTACATGGGCTCTCTGTAGTGCCTAGTTCGGATGACCCGATCACCATCTATTGCGACAATAGTGGTGCCATCTTCCAAGCTAAAGAGCCAAAGTCTAGCAACAAGTCTAGACATGTACAACGGAAAGCTCATCTAATCCGGGATTACGTGGAGCAAAAGGAAGTAGTGATAGAAAAGATTGCTACAGATGATAACGTAGCAGATCCTCTCACTAAAGCATTACGACAAGATAAGCATGAAGGGCACGTTAATTCCATGGGAATTAAACGTGTTCCTAAGTTGTAGTACTCTTTTATGGATCGGATTCATTCTTTCTTGTACTCTATACGACATCATCGTTTTGATATTTTATATATATATTTTGTTTGTCATGTGGATTTGTACGACAAATTTTGAACACCACAAAGTGAACTGAACGAACATTATATCTTTTTCAGTCCTTAATTGCCCACATGAGCCGATAACTCGCGAATTATTTTGTGACGTTGGTTGATGGTGGGTTCAACGAGCCATAAGTCAACCGGTTGACTCACCAATCACGAGGGCGATTTATACGGATATTTCGTAGGACACAATTGTGACATCGACGTGGAGTCCTAAATGTTTTATAACATTCGTTGCCCGGTCGTGGATAGGACTTCCCTGGTGATCCTAAGAGTCGATTCTTTTGACTATCGACTGTCTCTTGAGACTAAGGCAGATTTTGGGTGACTTTGGTTTCTTTCTCACGGTCATCCGTAATAGGGGGCCAAGTAGATTTTTTCTGGGTCATTTCATGCTTTGCTTAGATCGGAAGGAGTCGAGTTGAAGGAAATATTCGGCCTTTATCGGTACTCGATATTTCTCGGGGCCACTCGAGAGCTCAGAATCAAATGCATGGCCATGCTCGAATACGGATTCGTTTTATCAGTTAAGTTACTCTCTAGTCGGGAAAACCACTCTTGATCCAGATCGATTGTAAAATACGACCTTTGTGGATCCGGATCTGCAAATTGTTTTACATTGAGTGGGAGAAATTTTAAATGAATATGAGAATCGGTTATCGCACATACACTTGTACGGACAAGTGGGAGTTTCTTGGAGCTTGTGTCCTCCAGTTAGTGCGGATAACGTCATTGCACATGCACTTGTACGGACAAGTGGGAGCTTGTTGGGGTTGGTGTCCTTAACGATTAGTGCAGGACTTATAAACCTCTAAAAGGATCAAAGGGCATACTTTTGGTATTATTATCGGTTGATCCACGTTTATCAATAACGGTTGGCTTGCTAGATAAGTTTGACGTTATTGTCATACGGATGCGGTGATCAACTGGTCCCTAAAAGTCACACCTATAGGATACGTTTGAGAGACGTGACGGTATGAAAAATACGATCGTGTAGATGCCAAATTTGACTAACCGATTAGTCAGAGTTGTTTGACTAGTAATTAGTCAAAATGTGATGTTGAGATATTATATTTAATACGGATTAAATATCATGGGCTAAGGCGAATTAACCAGTTAATTCGTAAAAATTAAATATAAGCGTTTTATATTTAATTAATGTATATTGAATTAATTATACAATATCGTCTTTGTCGGACATGTATTAATACTTCAACCCGACCCGTGTTATTAGTTGATGTTTTAATAGCCGATAGCGAGAATGACGATTTATAATAAAAACCGCGTCATATACATTTAGCAATTTTCGAGCCGGTCCACGAGGTAAAATTAAGAGGAAGTGGAAGCCCACTTCCCCATGCTAACCCTCGGTCCAGTCGAATGAACAAAAGGAGAGACTCCCTCTCCTTTTGAGGTAGACAATTTCATTTCTGAGAAAACTAGGGTTTTGGAGACATTTTCTCTCTGAAACCTAGATCTCACATCTTGAAAACCTCACAACAAGTTCTCCCAATATTGCAAGGCAATCGGAGAACACCATCTAGCACAAGGGCATATCTCGGACAAGTCTTGGGTGCAACAATTAGGAGGGAATCTCGTTTGATTTCTGTTCTTTACGCCGCACTATAAAGGACCCGAGGTTAATTCTTGTTCCTTATCGTTTCTCTATTGTATTTATGTTTTATGACGATAATCGCATGCTAAATTTACGTTATAGTCTTAAATTTAGAGGGTCTTATACGGATATTACCCCTCAAGAAGAAGACGCCGTCTTCCCTACAATCCGCCCGTCTTCCCCACAAGACGCCCGTCTTTTAATTTGGGAAAAACAAGAAAATTCAACGGAAGAGAATCGCTTTGTCTTCTCGGAATCGCCGTCTTCCCAAAGACGCCCGTCTTCACCCAAATCTGCCCGTCTTCCCCTGCTACAATCCGCCCGTCCAGACACCAATCCGCCCGGATTCCTTTACAGCAATTTCGTCTTCTTCAAGCTTCAAAGAAAGAAGCCCTTCCTTCGAAAAATACCGGCGTCTCCCTGCTCAAATCTCAAAAGTGTAATTACTAATTTAGCCTTAGTTAACCTAATGAATCCCTACTATAAATACCCCATTTGTAGTAATCAAAAGGACACATCTTTTTAGCTAGAAAAATCCTTCCTTAGATTAGATTAGGAGTAGATTAGAATAGATTACTCTTTAATCTTTCCACAAATTACACATTAATCTTTCCATAATTATTGTTCAAGTTTATTATTCAAGTTTATTATTGGGTAATTGAAGATTATTGGGTTATTATTGGGAGATTGACAACCTTCCATCAATCATCAAGTTCTTCTATTATTCTTTGCATTATTATTTGGATCACCTCAAGTTTGGTATAATTCCTTTACTCTTTAATCTTTATTGTTCATTTCTTCATTCTATTATCATGTTTATACTTGTTGTGATGATTGACACCATTAATGACATGTTTCCCATGATGATGAGTGAGTAGTTTCTTTAGCTAGGATTAGTGGGTAATTAAGGGAAACCAACATGGGATTGATTCATGCTTAATCAAATATGTTTTCATAATCAAATTGCTTGCTTGTTGTGATGTCAACTTTATGCACATGTTATGTTTGATGAAATGCTAAGCCTATGAATCCTTGCATTTTTACCATCTCTTATCTACTCAACTTGACTTGTAAGATATAAACCAACTCGAGTCTTGTTAGACCATGCATAGAAGTTGAATAGGAGGAAAGTAAGTCGACTTCTAGGTGTTGTACAATCTAATCGATTCGGCTCCGGGACCCAACTCTTCCTATGAACCGTAAGACATAAACCAACTCGGTTCCTCCACAACATTAATTGCTTGCAACTTTGTAAACATGTTTGTATGATCAACACCATGAATCCCCTATGACCCCATGATATCCTAGCACTTTTAATCATTTGTTTACATCTTTCCTTTTATTGCTTGTTTTACTTTATTGCTTGTATTAGCCTAGGACACAACTACAAACCCAAATAAATTGTGACACTAGCATAAATTGATATAGATAGACTTAGAACCCAAAACACACCGTCCCATGGATCGACCTCGACTTACCGCTAACTAGTAGTTTGTTGAGTATTATAAATGTGTTTGATTGGGTGTACAACGACACGCCCACCATCAAAATGGCGCTATTTTGCCATCAAAGGGAATGGGCACAAAAAGAAATTGATTTGAGTTCAAAGAAATGAAAAGTGAAAGAAAAGTTTGCAAAAATGCATCAAATGAAAAGAGGAGCGAAAATAGAACTCCTAAAGCTTCAAATATAAGCCACCCTCACTACATATGGAGTGACTTTGAAAATGTTCAAAGAGAAATGCAAAGAAAATTTGAAAGTTGTCAAGTGTTGAAATGCCAAAAATCAAAAAGAAATGGCAAGAAAGTGTTCTCAAATGTTATATGCCACATGAAATTGGGGGGGAAAACAAAAACAAAAGCAAACTCCCAAAGTGAAACTCAAATATCTATTGATCCCTTTATCCATCGTATCCATTTTTGTGCATGGTAGAGAGGGGACGACCCTTCTTCTTGTCTAGGCAAGAGGGGGAATTCCGCGATCCTCCAGTGTTTCTAACACCATAGGGAGTCTACTCTTGACAAAAGCATTTAACGATTGAGGACAAAAGTACCCTAGCTTGACACAACTTGAAGGTGATTTATTGGTATCCTTCTAGGCTTAGTAGTTTGAAGAAACCATATCTATGAAGGAGTGTGTACCCTTGAATTGCTTCCCTTGTAGATAATTTCCGCCACTTAGATGAGGAAAGTGGCTATTCTTTTGTAGATGCATCCATTACTTGTTTTGTGTGCTTTAATGCTTGGATGTGTCGCCATTTTGGCAAGCCCCACCTTGCCTTGCAAGAAGGCATCCTACCTCATGGTTATCTTGTTGTGAGTTGAAGAGGCGGAGTGAGACCCGCTAATTGTCTCATATCGGCTATATTAGTAGGTTAGTTTAAATAAAGGTCTAGTTTTTGTCACCACTTTACTCGGGACGAGTAAAGGTTCGGTTTGGGGATATTTGATGTGGCCATTATTTGCGCACATTTAGTCCCCTAATTGAGCCTATTTTGCATACTATTATAGCATTTCATGGCCATTTTATCCGTCAAAACCTTCCTATTTGCTTTTCTATCGCATTTCATATGTTTTGTAGAAAAGGAGATAATAAGCGAAATTCCGTCTTTCGTGCATATTTGGAAGCTTATTGATGATATTAGATGGACTAGTATGAAGAGGAGGCAAGAATAATGACCAAAGACGTAGGAATAAAGTGTATATAGAAGGATCAAAGGGTTAAAAGTAAGAATGACGAGAGGGAAGGCATTACAAGAAGAAATCGCTCGAAAACCGAACCAAGGGCTGCTCCTTTGGCTCTAAAAATATGCTAGATGGAACGGCGTCGAAAAAACAAGTGATCTAGGCTTTTGAATCACTCCAATAGGAGTCCGGATGAGAAAATGACGTCCGTTTTACAATCCGAGGTCAAACAAAGAAGCTGTTCGGGAATCCGCGCGTCCCGAGAAGAAGACGCCCGTCTTCCCTACAATCCACCCGTCTTCCCCACAAGACGCCCGTCTTTTGGCTGGGAAAAACAAGAAAATTCACTGGAAGAGAATCCGCCCGTCTTCTCAGGAATCCGCCCGTCTTCCCAAAGAAGCCCGTCTTCACCCAAATCCGCCCGTCTTCCCCTGCTACAATCCGCCCGTCCCGACACCAATCCGCCCGGATTCCTTTACAGCAATTTCGTCTTCTTCAAGCTTCAAAGAAAAGCACTTCCTTCGAAAAATACCGGCGTCTCCCTGCTCAAATCTCAAAAGTGTAATTACTAATTTAGCCTTAGTTAACCTAATGAATCCCTACTATAAATACCCCATTTGTAGTAATCAAAAGGACACATCTTTTTAGCTAGAAAAATCCTTCATTAGATTAGATTAGGAGTAGATTAGAATAGATTACTCTTTAATCTTTCCACAAATTACACATTAATCTTTCCATAATTATTGTTCAAGTTTATTATTGGGTAATTGAAGATTATTGGGTTATTATTGGGAGATTGACAACCTTCCATCAATCATCAAGTTCTTCTATTATTCTTTGCATTATTATTTGGATCACCTCAAGTTTGGTATAATTCCTTTACTCTTTAATCTTTATTGTTCATTTCTTCATTCTATTATCATGTTTATACTTGTTGTGATGATTGACACCATTAATGACATGTTTCCCATGATGATGAGTGAGTAGTTTCTTTAGCTAGGATTAGTGGGTAATTAAGGGAAACCAACATGGGATTGATTCATGCTTAATCTAATATGTTTTCATAATCAAATTGCTTGCTTGTTGTGATGTCAACTTTATGCACATGTTATGTTTGATGAAATGCTAAGCCTATGAATCCTTGCATTTTTACCATCTCTTATCTACTCAACTTGACTTGTAAGATATAAACCAACTCGAGTCTTGTTAGACCATGCATAGAAGTTGAATAGGAGGAAAGTAAGTCGACTTGTAGGTGTTGTACAATCTAATCGATTCGGCTCCGGGACCCAACTCTTCCTATGAACCGTAAGACATAAACCAACTCGGTTCCTCCACAACATTAATTGCTTGCAACTTTGTAAACATGTTTGTATGATCAACACCATGAATCCCCTATGACCCCATGATATCCTAGCACTTTTAATCATTTGTTTACATCTTTCCTTTTATTGCTTGTTTTACTTTATTGCTTGTGTTAGCCTAGGACACAACCACAAACCCAAATAAATTGTGACACTAGCATAAATTGAGATAGATAGACTTAGAACCCAAAGCACACCGTCCCATGGATCGACCTCGACTTACCGCTAACTAGTAGTTTGTTGAGTATTATAAATGTGTTTGATTGGGTGTACAACGACACGCCCACCATCAGTGCTCAATTTATAGATGCTCGATCGAGTGATATTCTTACTCGATCGAGTGAAATAGTTGGAGAAATCACTCGATCGAGTGAACAAAGTGATCGATCGAGTAAGCCTGAAAAAGAAATCACTCGATTGAGTGAAGAAAATGGTCGATCGAGTAAATGCCAACATGAAACCACTCGATCGAGTGAGGTAAGTACTCGATCGAGTACGGAAGCAGCGGAGACCCTATTTTGATATCTAATTCCGCTACCGTGTCATCTTCCCGATGTGGAGACGTCACGCATCGATAAAGGTAAAGAGAAGTCGCGGGTCTACTCATTGCTACCAGAGTACCCTTTCCAAGTCGTCTGAAGGACGCGAAGGTCGAGCGACAGTACGGTAAGTTCGTGGACGTTGTGAAGAACCTCCAGGTAACTGTCCCTTTTACCGAACTTGTCACCCAGGTACCTACGTACGCTAAATTTATGAAAAATATTGTGACGTGTAAGAGAGAGCTAAGTGAATTTGAGACCGTTTCATTTATGGAAGAGTCTAGTAATTTACTTTTAAATAAGGCTCCGCCTAAAATGAAAGACCCGGGTAGCTTTTCTATTACCTGTGTTATAGGCAATATGGTTATTGATAAGGCCCTTTGTGATTTAGGAGCCAGCGTCAGTGTCATGCCCTATATGTAATAAGAAATTGAATATGTGTCACCTTAAATTGACTAATATTACCCTAAAGATGGCTGATAGATCTGTTAGGAGACCCTTGGGTGTCTTAGAGGACGTGCCTGAGTAAATAGGCAAGTTCTTTATACCAGTAGATTTCATTGTTTTAGACATAGCTGAGGACACCCGGACCCCAATTATATTAGGAAGACCGTTCCTTTGTACAGCTGGGGCCATTATTGATGTCAAACAAGGGCGTTTGACTCTTGCAGTAGGGGATGACGCGATTACTTTCAGTTTGCCTAGCACTTTGGCTCGGCCAATGATAGAGGATACTTTTTATTCGGTTGATATTATTGACGAGTCTATTTATGACTTCTGGTCGGGTTCTTTTATGAAGGACCCACTAGAAGCCCTTATGCTTTTGGATGAGTGTGCAGATAACCCAGATGACGATGCTGCTGTGATGGATTTGCTTATAGATGATTTAGATGAGCGTGGACTCACCGACGCTGAGGGAGAGCAAGTGGAACAGATGATTAGCACCCTTTGCTCCATTGAGGTAAAGGTGCCAGAGTGTAAGCCTCTCCCCTCTCATCTAAAATATGCTTTCTTAGATGATACTGAGCGATATCCAGTCATCGTTAGTGCTAAGCTTGATAATGATCAGGTGACTTCTTTGTTAGCTGTGCTTAAGAAAAACAGGAAAGCTTTGGGCTATTCTTTGGATGATATCAAGGGGATTAGTCCCGATAATTGTATGCACAGGATAGAGCTGGAGGAAGATCACAAACCTTGCAGACAGGGTCAGCGTCGGCTGAACCAGAAGATGCAAGATGTTGTGATGGCTGAGGTAATGAAGCTGCTCGACGCAGATATTATCTATTCTGTTGGTCATTCTAAATGGGTGAGTCCAGTGCAGGTGGTCCCGAAGAAAGGAGGGACTACCGTGGTTAGGAATGATAAGAATGAGTTAATACCCACTCGAGTAGTGACTGGTTGGCGGATGTGTATAGATTACGAGAATTTGAATGCCGCCACCAAGAAAGATCACTTTCCCCTTCCTTTTATTGATCAAATGGTAGAAAGGTTAGCTTCTCATAAGTTTTTCTGCTATTTAGACGGGTATTCAGGGTTCTTTCAAATCCCTATTCACCCAGACGATCAAGCTAAGACTACATTTACTTGCCCTCAAGGCGTGTTTGCTTATCGCAGGATGCCTTTTGGTTTATGTAATGCCCCTGCCACCTTCCAAAGGTGTATGATGGGGATATTTTCAGAGTATATTGAGTCTATTATGGAAGTTTTCATGGACGATTTCAGCGTCTATGGAAGTGATTTTCTAATCGCCTACGTCTAACCTTGATAAAGTGTTGCGGCACGCATCGAGGTTAATCTCGTGCTTAACTGGGAGAAGTGCCATTTCATGGTCAACGAGGGAGTTGTCTTAGGGCACTTAGTTTCTGATAGGGAAATAGAAGTCGATAAAGCAAAAGTGGAAGTGATTTAGCAATTACCTCCTCCTGTTAATGTTAAGGGAGTGAGAAGCTTCCTTGG
>NW_027413596.1:0-21720 GCF_048544455.1 Silene latifolia | reverse complement strand
TTACATAAATTAGGGTTTACTAAGGGCTTAAATGACGATTAAGTCCTTGAGGAATCGCCGGTCTCAAGGGAGACTTCGGTCTTCTTTTCGCCGGTCTTTGAAAAATATGCGCATCCTTCCTTGAAACTTGTAGAAGACGAAATGGCTGACACACAATCCGAGCGTCCGGGGCACGGGACAGGCGGATTGCCTGCTTGTTGGACGAGCGGATTGTGGTGGTGGACGGGCGGATTGGGGTGATTCTGGACGGGCGTCCAGCTGGGGAAGACGCTCGGATTGCACCTCTTGGACGGGCGGATTGTGGGCAACTAGCTCGGATTGTCTTACAGCTTCTTTCTTTCTTCTTTTCTTCCTTTCTCTTCATAAAATCCTTGAGGATTTCCTCGGAGATGTAAGGATCTTTTATCATCATTTCCCATCTACTATAGTATGTACAAAGGCCTTCTAATCTTGTCGTCTCTTTGATGCTTGGTCATTGAATTCTATCAATTTAGCTCTATTTTGCCATGAAAATGCAAGGTTTGCACTCCTTTCCTACCAAAGAAACAAAACCTCAAAGAATATGCAAAACAAAGGACTAAAGACAATAAATGACACAAATATTCACTAAAAAGCATGGGAACAAGGCTAATTCGCGGACTAAATATGCTCTAATTATGGTCACATCATCTTTTAAGGCACTGGCAAAGGTTGTTCCCAAGTTTTTGAATACCCTTTGAGGACGCTCAGTTTTCTTTGTGGCTGGTTCGAGGAGGTTGACCTCATCGATTTTGTTTGTCTGACCATAGGGACGAGATCCAGTTGATGTAGATCCCTGATAGCCTCTACCGGTTGTTTTTGCTAAGACACCTTTACGGAGGTCATTTTCAATGCAAGTTCCGAGGATTTGTTGGTCCTGGAAGGTTTTGATGTTTTGATATCTCAGCAAGTTGGCATAAACTGGACGAAGGTTGTTGACAAACTTCTCCACCAGAGAAGATTCACTTGGCTTACTGACCAATTGAGTGCTTACCCTCCTCCAATGAGTTAGGAAATCTGTGAGCCCTTCCTTATCATTATGAGTCAGGACCTCAAGAGTGCGGGTGTTGGCATGCATTTCGACGTTGTCGGCGTACTATTTAGCAAATTCGACGACGACTTCCTCCCAAGTGGTAATGCTCTTGGAGTCGAGGGAATAGTACGATTGACGGGGGATTAGTTCCAGGGATGATGGAAAGATCTGGGTGAAAAGTTCCTGTTTGACCCCCCTAATAGACATGTAATCCTTGAAGGCCCAAATGTGATTGAGTAGGTCCTCCACCCCCTTAAACTTGGCTACATCAGTCAGGGTAAAGTTGTCGGGAAGTTTATCCCCAACGAGTTCGAATCTTCGATTATTCTCAAGTGGATCTTTGTTACCACAAGCTAGGAGTTGCTCTTCCATGAGCTTGAGCCTTTTCTCAGTTTCGGTCAAAGGCGGAGTGTTGTGTTCTCTGGTTTCCTTGTGTTCCAAGGTGTCAATACAGGTCTCGACATGGTCCAGGGTGACCTTGAGAGCTTTAAGTAGGCTGGCTAGCTGAGCAGTTGTGACGTCTCTGTTGTCATTGTTTTTGTTGGATGAAGCTGAGGAATGGGCATGCCTCTGAGGTAGAAAATGGCTCACGTTACATCCCAATCCGACACGGTTTTTTGACTAAATGCAAATAACACAAAAGATGGAAAGACATCTCGGACTCAGCAAGACGAGGGCAACAGTGTGTGATGCCTCGGTGCTGACTCAATTTATGGTGTGACGGTGTTGACCGGACTTTGACTCGCGTCAACGTAAGGGCGTTACGCCGTTGAACGAGTCCGAAGGTGAGACAAACTCATAAGTAAAGACCCATAAGTATGTTTGCCTTGACTCGATAGACACAAGGCAGAATTGGAATGGTGGACTGAAATTTTCGAAAATGGAGATTTTAAAAAAGATTCATATGTCATTTTATGGACGGCTTATGAAGAATAGGGATCTTCAAAAGTTTGGATCCCGGAGCCGAATCGATTAGATTGTACAACACCTACAAGTCGACTTAATCTTCCCTACTCAACTATATGCATGGTCTAATGAGACTCGAGTTGGTTTATGTATTACAAGTCTCATTGAAAAGATAGGTGATGGGTAAAAAATTCAAGGATTCATAGGCTCGCATTTCATCAAACATAACATGTGCATAAGTAGAGATCACAACAAGAAAACGAATAAACTATGAAAACATATTAATTTAAGCATGAATCATCCTCCATGATGGTTTCCCCTAATTACCCATTAACCCTAGCTAAGGAAACTACTCACTCATTATCATATTGAACATGCTAGCAAGGTTGTCAATCATACCAACAAAGTGAAACATGATGAATAAATGAAGATAATTAACAATAATTAAAAAGGGATTAAGAGAATTATACCTACTCATGATTCCAATAATAAAGCAAAGAATAATAGAAGTACTTGATGATTGATTGGAAGGTTGTCAATCTCCTAATAATAACCCAAATAATCTTCAATTACCCAAAATGAATGATGAACAAAAGAGAGATTAAGTAAATGAGATTTGTTTTAAAACTTGATTAAATGTTTATTACATGATTAAAGAGATATTTGATTGATATTAACTACTCAAAATATTGCTAAGAAGAACATGCTAATCTAATTAGACTAATGGGGTATTTATAGTAGGGATTAGTTACATAAATTAGGGTTTACTAAGGGCTTAAAAGACGATTAAGTCCTTGAGGAATCGCCGGTCTCAAGGGAGACTCCGGTCTACTTTTCGCCGGTCTTAGAAAAATATGCGCATCCTTCCTTGAAACTTATAGAAGACGAAATGGCTGACACACAATCCGAGCGTCCAGGGGCACGGGACAGGCGGATTGCCTGCTTGTTGGACGAGCGGATTGTGGTGGTGGACGGGCGGATTGGGGTGATTCTGGACGGGCGTCCAGCTGGGGAAGACGCTCGGATTGTACCTCTTGGACGGGCGGATTGTGGGCATCTAGCTCGGATTGTCTTACAGCTTCTTTCTTTCTTCTTTTCTTCCTTTTTCTTCATAAAATCCTTGAGGATTTCCTCGGGGATGTAAGGATCTTTTCTCATCATTTCCCATCTACTATAGTATGTACAAAGGCCTTCTAATCTTGTCTTGTCTTTGATGCTTGGTCATTGAATTCAATCAATTTAGCTCTATTTTGCCATGAAAATGCAAGGTTTGCACTCCTTTCCTACCAAGGAAACAAAACCTCAAAGAATATGAAAAACAAAGGACTAAAGATAATAAATGACCCAAATATTCACTAAAAAGCATGGGAACAAGGCTAATTCGGGGACTAAATATGCTCTAATTATGGTCACATCATCTTTTAAGGCACTGGCATAGGTTGTTCCCAAGTTTTTGAATACCCTTTGAGGACGCTCATTTTTCTTTGTGGCTGGTTCGAGGAGGTTGACCTCATCGATTTTGTTTGTCTGACCATAGGGACGAGATCCAGTTGATGTAGATCCCTGATAGCCTCTACCGGTTGTTTTTGCTAAGACACCTTTACGGAGGTCATTTTCAATGCAAGTTCGAGGATTTGTTGGTCCTGGAAGGTTTTGATGTTTTGATATCTCAGCAAGTTGGCATAAACTGGATGAAGGTTGTTGACAAACTTCTCCACCAGAGAAGATTCACTTGGCTTACTGACCAATTGAGTGCTTACCCTCCTCCAATGAGTTAGGAAATCTGTGAGCCCTTCCTTATCATTCTGAGTCAGGACCTCAAGAGTGCGGGTGTTGGCATGCATTTCGACGTTGTCGGCGTACTATTTAGCAAATTCAACGATGACTTCCTCCCAAGTGGTAATGCTCTTGGAGTCAAGGGAATAGTACGATTGACGGGGGATTGGTTCCAGGGATGATGGAAAGATCTGGGTGAAAAGTTCCTGTTTGACCCCCCTAATAGACATGTAATCCTTGAAGGCCCAAATGTGATTGTGTAGGTCCTCCACCCCCTTAAACTTGGCTACATCAGTCAGGGTAAAGTTGTCGGGAAGTTTATCCCCAACGAGTTCGAATCTTCGATTATTCTCAAGGTGGATGCTGTTACCACAAGCTAGGAGTTGCTCTTCCATGAGCTTGGGCCTTTTCTCAGTTTCGGTCAAAGGCGGAGTGTTGTGTTCTCTGGTTTCCTTGTGTTCCAAGGTGTCAATACAGGTCTCGACATGGTCCAGGGTGACCTTGAGAGCTTTAAGTAGGCTGGCTAGCTGAGCAGTTGTGACGTCTCTGTTGTCATTGTTTTTGTTGGATGAAGCTGAGGAATGGGCATGCCTCTGAGGTAGAAAATGGCTCACGTTACATCCCAATCCGACACGGTTTTTTGACTAAATGCAAACAACACAAAAGATGGAAAGACATCTCGGACTCAGCAAGACGAGGGCAACAGTGTGTGATGCCTCGGTGCTGACTCAATTTATGGTGTGACGGTGTTGACCGGACTTTGACTCGCGTCAACGTAAGGGCGTTACGCCGTTGAACGAGTCCGAAGGTGAGACAAACTCATAAGTAAAGACCCATAAGTATGTTTGCCTTGACTCGATAGACACAAGGCAGAATTGGAATGGTGGACTGAAATTTTCGAAAATGGAGATTTTAAAAAATATTCATATGTCGTTTTATGGACGGCTTATGAATAATAGGGATCTTCAAAAGTTTGGATCCCGGAGCCGAATCGATTAGATTGTACAACACCTACAAGTCGACTTAATCTTCCCTACTCAACTATATGCATGGTCTAATGAGACTCGAGTTGGTTTATGTATTACAAGTCTCATTGAAAAGATAGATGATGGGTAAAAAATTCAAGGATTCATAGGCTCGCATTTCATCAAACATAGCATGTGCATAAGTTGAGATCACAACAAGCAAACGAATAAACTATGAAAACATATTAATTTAAGCATGAATCATCCTCCATGATGGTTTCCCCTAATTACCCATTTACCCTAGCTAAGGAAACTACTCACTCATTATCATGTTGAACATGCTAGCAAGGTTGTCAATCATACCAACAAAGTGATACATGATGAATAAATGAAGATAATTAACAATAATTAAAAAGGGATTAAGAGAATTATACCTACTAATGATTTCAATAATAAAGCAAAGAATAATAGAAGTACTTGATGATTGATTGGAAGGTTGTCAATCTCCTAATAATAACCCAAATAATCTTCAATTACCCAAAATGAAAGATGAACAAAAGAGAGATTAAGTAAATGAGATTTGTATTAAAACTTGATTAAATGTTGATTACAAGATTAAAGAGATATTTGATTGATATTAACTACTCAAAAAATTGCTAAGAAGAACATGCTAATCTAATTAGACTAATGGGGTATTTATAGTAGGGATTAGTTACATAAATTAGGGTTTTCTAAGGGCTTAAAAGACGATTAAGTCCTTGAGGAATCGCCGGTCTCAAGGGAGACTCCGGTCTTCTTTTCGCCGGTCTTAGAAAAATATGCGCATCCTTCCTTGAAACTTGTAGAAGACGAAATGGCTGACACACAATCCGAGCGTCCGGGGCACGGGACAGGCGGATTGCCTGCTTGTTGGACGAGCGGATTGTGGTGGTGGACGGGCGGATTGGGGTGATTCTGGATGGGCGTCCAGCTGGGGAAGACGCTCGGATTGCACCTCTTGGACGGGTGGATTGTGGGCAACTAGCTCGGATTGTCTTACAGCTTCTTTCTTTCTTCTTTTCTTCCTTTCTCTTCATAAAATCCTTGAGGATTTCCTCGGGGATGTAAGGATCTTTTTTCATCATTTCCCATCTACTATAATATGTACAAAGGCCTTCTAATCTTGTCTTCTCTTTGATGCTTGGTCATTGAATTCAATTAATTTAGCTCTATTTTGCCATGAAAATGCAAGGTTTGCACTCCTTTCCTACCAAGGAAACAAAACCTCAAAGAATATGCAAAACAAAGGACTAAAGATAATAAATGACCCAAATATGCACTAAAAAGCATGGGAACAAGGCTAATTCGGGGACTAAATATTCTCTAATTATGGTCACATCAAATATCCCCAAACCGAACCTTTGGTCGTCCCGAGTAAAGAGGTGACAAAGACTAGGACCGTTATTTAAACTAACCTAATAGCATAGCCGATATGAGACAATTAGCCGGTCTCACTCCGCCCCTTCAACTCACAACAAGACAACCATGAGGTAGGATGCCTTCTTGCAAGGCAAGGTGGGTCTTTTCAAAATGGCGACACATCCAAGCATTAAGCACACAAAACAAGTAATGGATACATCTACAAAAGAATAGCCACTTTCCTCATCTAAGTGGCGGAAATTATCTACACGGGAAGCAATTCAAGGATACACACTCCTTCATAGATGCAATTTCTTCAAACTACTAAGCCTAGAAGGATACCAATAAATCACCTCCAAATTGTGTCAAGCTAGAGTACCTTTGTCCTCAATTGTTAAATGCTTTTGTCAAGAGTAGACTCTCTATGGTGTTAGAAACACTGGAGGATCGCGGAATTCCCCTTCTTGCCTAGACAAGAAGAAGGGTCATCCCCTCTCTACCATGCACAAAAACGGATACGATGGATAAACACTACTACAAATACAGCCTATAACAACGGGTAAAAACCGTTGTAAAAACAAAAAGCGGACGTTGTTAAAGCGGCCGTTGTAGAAGGTATTTACAACGGTTTGGTTATTTAAAGAAACCGTTGTCTAAAGTATTCACCACGGTTAAATGCCGTTGTTGTTGGGTGTTCACCCGTTGTTGTAATTTTACCTCCAAAATTGTGAAGACTTTTAACAACGGTTCTTCGATTAAAACCTGTTGTTGAATATTATGCGCGGGTATTTGTGAAAGTCATTCACAACGGTGTTATTTTTATTAACCGTTGTGAAAGGATTCACATAGGTTTTTTTTAGTAACCGTTTTTATTACGAACTCCTAATGTTTTGAAAAATTAAATTTGTTTCATGCCATTCAAAAACCTGCATATATCAGCAGCACCATATACCAGCACCAGCATAAATCACAGTTGGGTTCATCAGAACTCAATAGATTCAATTCAACCACAACAGCAGCATCATATATATATATATATATATATATATATATATATATATATATATATATATATATATATATATATATATATATATATATATATATATATATATATATAATTACAAGGAGTTGAATTTACATGAACTAATCATTCCCTAACTTCAACAAAAAATTTACTAATAAGTTGATCTAAACTATGAGTATCATGCATTTCTATATTCTAAGACGTAGTTGCCCCACATGTCTCTTACCTCGTCTATATCTATACTTGAGTAGTGCTCAATCATTGTGACGGTGGATTGCATCTTTTTAGGAAAAAACAAAGAGAAGACATTATGGTATATATAGCAGCAAGCAAGACAACATTAGCAACATCATGGTATATATAGCAGCAAGCAAGACAACATTAGCTCTAATTTATAAAAAAGTAATAAACACATGTTTAAATTATTACTAACCTTTTCTGGAATAATGAGATATCTTCGCCTAATAATCTCCAACATGAACCGACAAGCGTAGTATCCACATTGTATGCTATCTGGCTGGCGAGGGGCCTATTATTACATAAAAAAAAACAGACGAGAGAAGGCTCACATCAGAATCTTGAACTTTAGGTATTGTATTAGTATTAAACACAGATTTTGCACTTACTGTTATTGTATTTGAGCACGTATCCCTGTTATCGTAATAAAATCAGGGCCAACATCAGAAACTAATTTTTTTAGGGGCAAAAATATGAAAGAGCTTTTTTCTATAAATAAAAATTGAAAATGTTATTATAAATAAATCAGTATTATAAACATACATATTAATCAAGCGCTTAAAAGTCTCGCTTGGTTGATGATGTAAAGAGTCCAACCAGAAAACTTTATTCCTTGTCGGCATGATGGCTGCTAGTACCCAATGAGTCCTACATCAAGAGACATCATCATTATTAACAAGTACATATATTAGTTATGAAAATGCAATTGTAGGGGGAAACGTAATATTAATTTGTTTATTACCCTTTTTCATTATAAGCGCCAAAAATCACTTCTTGGTTGTCGCCAATTCTTTGAGCAATATAATCTACCCGGTCTTGGAACGAGAAATCCGCAATAAATAAAGATAAAATAAAGGGGCACAGGAATCCGTATTGATCAGATGGAATATTCTTCTCGGGGATCACTCTCAATTTCAATATCCTACATTATTACGGTATTAATTCCGGTATTTAAAACACTATCTAGTAGTCAGAATATTAGAATATGAAATTATTTATTAAGAAACTTACTTCATCCAAACAAATACGTGTTGGATATCAATCTGTCTAGGCCACCCATACGGCTAGCATATCCCATGATAGAAGTGCTTGGCGCTCAACCCCTAGAATATCCTCCTCGAGCGGAATAACTATCAATTGCTCGGTGGCTATGCGATGGGCACCTCCTCATGCGCTTTCCTCATCGTCACCGTTCTTACATATCCCATGTAATCCTTCCCTTTATATTGTGTGTCGTTTAAACTCCCAACTTTCAATGATGAGGTAGTAGCAAGGTAAAGACCGGGGACTTAGGCTTATCAGTCTTTTTGTCCCCTACACAAAATTACCATGCTTTTTATAAATACAGAAAAATATAAATAAAGGGAGCGAGGTTTTTAAAAAAATGGAGAAGTTAATTAAATACCTCATCAAGTTGTTGTCTCGACGAGGTCGTTGGCATGTCTGTGGACTTAGGCTTATCTGCCAAAGCCGGCTTTTTTGTTCCCTACAAAAAAAAAATAACATATAAATTTAACATATAAAAACATTCAACAATTAAAAATTTAACATATATATAAAGGTATTTCTTCTAACCCCAACTGCTTTCCGCTTCTGAGGCGGAGACGTCCGAGCCAAGTAGATGTGAGTTTCAGGCCATTGGATGAAACTTCCAAGCGCATCTCCCAGAATGGTAATGTCGTCACGAACTGGGACAGGCAGTTGCAAGTTTTCATGGCCTGGTAAGACTGTAGTTATCTCTACTTTGGTATGATTCGGCAAAAGTTTTTCGCCATGAACTACAGTTTCCGCTGCTGCAGATTTGGTGTGCATTTCTACGAGACCCCGGCCAACACGCACATGTGGCTTTTCGGTTTAGGGTCAGCAAGAATAACGGCCTCTTGTTTACGGGCTGAAGAATATACACATACATTATTATATCTTTGCAAAAACGCTTCGACATTCAAAAGATTTTGCAAAAACGCTTTACATCTCGGGCGATTTTTGCACAAACTTTAGCATTCATATAAATTTAACTAATTAAACACTTCATGCATACCTTCTCGAAAACAGGAACCCGACTTGAAGGGGATGTATCTTGTTTTCCATCGGCCGTCTTCTCAAGTTGCATCTCCTTTTCGGACCCATTATTTACCTAATAAAATTAACCAATGGCACCATGTCGGAAGTTATAGAATTAGAGCTAGGGGAACACACCCCCGATCTTACCCAAAAAAAAGAAAAGAAAAATAAGGAAGTATTAGGTACTGATCGGCTTTAGTTGTTACAACTTCGAGGGCATTATTAGGTACACAGATCTCTCTCAATTTCGTTGACCGATACTTCCTTCTCATGTATTGCCAAGGTAGTAGCGGCCTCTTGACCAATCTATTGTACCTTATTATTACCCCCTTTAGAAATGACATCCTCCATCATCTTCACTTCATCTTCTAAAGCTTACCTCCAAGATTCGGCTTTAGTAGTACGGATGCCATTAATCAAGTGCTTGCCAAGAATGTAATGTGTCAACAATTTTTATCCCAACAATAACATGTGAATTGAACTTAAATGAAAATAATAGAATAAATGTTACCATGTCAGCCTTCTCAGACTTAGTCTTCCTTTTCTTCTTTATCTGGGCAGTTTTCCCATAATATTTCGTTCCTCCAACCTGTAACGGGACGCCCCTCAAACGACCTGGATGTTCGGGTCGGCCGATCGCTCTAGCAAGAACGTCATTACGACCACTGGGAGTGAATTTCCCTTCTTCTACCTCTTTCAATACGTTGTCCTATAATATATTAAATAAACTTCAAATTATATTTGTGACTAAAATAATAAAGTTAGTAATGAACTCGTCTTAATAAAATAATGCTTACTAATTAGGGATGAGAGAGATTTTAGAGAGATGAAAACCTCTAAAATCTAATTAGGGATTTTAATTAATGCAATGGCAAAATTTAAGAACCCTAAGTATAATAGTCCTAAATCAAATAACATTAGTAATAATAATAGTTCATCATCTAATAATAATACGTCACATAGTAAATCAAAATCACAAAAAAATGATTCTGTTGATACATCTGTTGCTAGTACAAGTAAAGGAAAATCGAAGGTAACGCATTCTGCTCGTAAAATCAATCTTAAAATCATTCCAGTTGACTCGGAATTGGATGTGATTTTGGAGGACAGTGAGCAGGAGGAGGAGGAGATTCCTGAGTCTGACACTGTGCAGACGACTCCGCGTCTAAGGTTAACGACTGAAGATGTGGAAGGTGAGATCAATTACTGGTCTTCGGCTGTCTTTTGTTATATTTTAGGTGCGAATCCTCCTAGCAGTGTTATTTCGGGTTTTATTAAGCGTGTGTGGCAATCTTATGGTGTTGATCGAATTTCGTTCTTACCTAATGGTATCTTCTTAGTTCGATTCAAATCTAAAGACAAACAGATGGAGGTTGTAAACAATGGTCACCTGATTTTTGATAACAAGCCTGTCATTGTGAAAGAGTGGAGTCCTGATGCTGAATTGATTAAGCATAATGTGAAATCAATTCCTATCTGGATGAAACTTCATGGACTTGATATTAAATTTTGGGGAAATATGAGTCTCAGGAAGATAAGTGGATTAGTTGGCAAGATGATACGATGTGATGATGCTACACAGCACCGTATGTTCTTGGGGTATGCCAGGATAATGATAGAGGTCCAAATAGGACAGCAGTTCCCTACTGAACTTGAGTTTATGGATGAATTGGGTAAAATTCAGAGGGTGACTGTTGCCTATGATTGGTTACCATTGTCCTGTGACAATTGTAAGGGAATGGGACACATAGCTGAGCATTGTAGGAAGAGTGAAGGGGCACCAAAAAAGGTTTGGAAACCTAAGAAACATCAAGGTCCACCTAAAGTGGCTGCTCCTAAACCAAAGAATGTTCCTAAACCAATGAATGTTCCTAAACCTGTTACTCCAGTAGTTGTTCCTATCCCAGTAGTTCAGGTGGTTACTCCTGAAACTCCAGTAGTCACCCCTGCTGTTGGTGTGGGACGTTCTGGTACTGAAGTGAATGCAGGTGAGGGGGGTCCTTCTTTCCCAAGAAGATTCATCAGCAAGATGCTTAGGCATGATAATGGGGAACCTAGGGTCTTTACTCCTAGGGGACTGAGCTTTATGGATGCACTTACCTGTCTCTGAAAGCTAGAAATGAGAGTAGGAAATTGTTAACTCCTGACCTTCACACTGACTATGGATAAGGTGGGGTTCTGGAATGTGCGGGGTCTGAATAGCTATAATAAACAGAAAGAAATAAGGTGGTTCTTTCACCAGAATAATATTAGGCTATTTGGATTATTAGAAACCAAAATAAAAGGTAGTAGTTGGCTAAGTGCTAGGAATAATATGTGTGAAGATTGGTCTATTTGCACCAATAATAGTTACCATAAAGGGGGAAGAGTATGGTTATTGTGGGATCCTCAAATTTTTCAGGTGGATATTCTGGATATTAATGCCCAGTGTATTCATTCTAAGGTTTATGATAAAGTTAGGAAAGCTCAGTTTTGGCTGACCATGGTCTATGGCTTTAACAAACTTCAGGAACGTGAGTCTCTCTGGAATGTTTTGAGAAGTTATGCTGGTTTGCTTAATGGGTCTTGGTTGGTGTGTGGTGATTTCAATAGCATCACTCACACTAATGACAGAATTGGTGGCTCAGAGGTAGCTTGGGCTGAGATGGCCCCTATGAGAAAAATGCTAGATGACTGTCAGTTGCAGGATTTGAAAAGTTCAGGGTCATATTACACCTGGAATAATAAACATGAGGATGGGACCAAGGTGTATAGTCGTATTGATAGGGTTCTGATCAATGACAAGTGGTTTCAGCAATTCCCAAGTCAGGCTACTTTTCTTCCTGAAGGCCTTTATGACCATTGCCCTTGTCTTATCAAATTTGTTGAGGAACCTGTTAAGAGGAGGAGTAACTTTAAATACTTTAATATGTGGGCTTTATCTGAGGACTTTGGCAGTACTGTAAGTTCTAGTTGGAGTGAGGATGTGTGGGGATCTCCTATGTTTAGAGTTGTGAGGAAGTTAAGGAGACTGAAGGCTGCTTTCAAGAGTTTGAATAGAGGACAGTTCAATGACATTGAGAACCTCACTCATGTCACTGAACTTGCCCTTCAGCATTTCCAACAGCAGCTCTCTCAAGACCCTCTGAATGCTACTTTGTGTAGAGCTGAGAAAGACTGTGCTTTTGATCTGAGGAAACTTCTCAAAGCTAGAACTAGTTACTTAGCTCAGAAAGCTAAGGAAAGTTGGATCAAGGATGGGGATGAGAATACTTCTTTTTTCCATTCTAGCATCAAGAAAAGGAGAATGAGGAATAGGGTTTATCAGGTCCAGGACATGGAGGGTCAGTTGTGTACAAGTCCTGAGGATATACAGGCTGCTTTTGAGAAGTATTATAAGCATCTCTTAGGTACTTCCCTGCCTGTTACACCCATTCATAAGAAGGTAGTGCAGAATGGTAAGATTTTGACTGATGCTCACAGAGAGAGCCTCACTAGTCCTCTCTCAGATGAGGAAATAAAGAATGCAATGTTTTCCATTCCTGGAGACAAAGCTCCTGGACCTGACGGGTTTAGTAGCCAGTTCTTCAAGGATGCTTGGCATATTGTGGGGAAGGATGTTTGTTCTGCTATAAGGAATGCTTTCCAGGCTGGGAAGGTATTAAAAGAAGTTAATAACACCATCCTCACTCTTATACCGAAAACTGAGCTGCCTGATAGTGTACTGCAATTCAGGCCCATTGCCTGTTGCAATACACTGTATAAATGTTTGACTAAAATCATATGCAACAGATTGAGCCCAATTTTGCCTGAGATAATTCACCCTTCCCAGGGAGCTTTTGTTAAGAATAGAGACATAGTGGGTAATATTCTTATATGTCAAGACCTTATTAAGTTGTACAAGAGGAAAGTATGCTCTCCCAGAATTATGATGAAGATTGATTTGCAAAAAGCTTACGATTCCATTGAGTGGAGTTTTTTGCAGGAAATGTTAAGTGCATTAAACTTCCCTTCTTGTAGTATTGCTCTCATAATGGAGTGTGTTTCTTCTCCTTCCTATTCATTGGCTCTGAATTTGGAAGTGTTTGGTTTTTTCCAAGGTCGAAGAGGGTTAAGGCAGGGGGATCCTCTCTCCCCCTTGCTTTTTACCATTTGTCTTGAATATCTTAGTAGACTATTGGGGATGCTGGACCGGTGTAAGAGTTTTAAGTATCATCCATTATGTGCAAAAATGAAGCTCAATCACTTGTGCTTTGCTGATGATTTGCTAATGTTTAGCAGAGGTGATTTGCAGTCTGTCAAGCTTTTGCTCAGGGCTTTTGAGATCTTCTCTTCTTCCTCTGGTTTAAAGATGAATAATGGCAAGTCAAGTTTTTACAGTAATGGGGTGAGTGAGGCAATTGTCCAAGGCATTGTGGAGGCTTCTGGTATGAGAAAAGGGGGGCTTCCTTTCAAATATCTTGGAGTTAAAATTGTTCCAAAAAGATTGGGGATACTTGATTGTCAGTGTTTGGTGGATAGGGTCACTGAGAGGATAACCAGGCTAGGGGCTAAGCAACTCTCTTACTCTGGAAGACTCATCCTAATCAAATCAGTATTGAGTACTCTTCATATGTATTGGGCAAGGATTTTCATTTTGCCAAAGATGGTGATATCTAATATTGAGGCAATATGCAGATCTTTTTTATGGCATGGCCAGAATGCCAAGGAGTCTCCTGCTTTAGTCTCTTGGAAGTCTATTTGTCAGCCTAAGAGGAAAGGGGGATTGGGATTGAAGAATTTGCACTTGTGGAATGTAGCAGTAATGGGAAAATATGTCTGGTGGGTTGAATTGAAGACTGACCATCTCTGGGTGAAGTGGGTTCACACTGTTCACATAAAAACTGCTCAGTGGCGTGATTATGTACCTTCTGTCAACACTAGTTGGGCTTGGAGACACATTTGTCAGGTAAAGAATCAACTGCAGTCTTGGATTTTTGATGAGACTTGGAGAAATAGTGGGTCTGATTACTCTGTAAAGTTGGGCTATAGTTGGTCAGTTGCGGGGCAGCTGAGGTAGCATGGTATCCCTGGGTCAATAACAGGGTAATGCTGCCTAAACATCAGTTTTTTATCTGGTTGGCAGCTCAGAATCGTCTATTGACTCAGGACAGGCTGGTGCGAATGAGCATTATTCAGAGCAATAGATGTTTTTTATGTGAGGACGATGAGGAGGATCTTAATCACCTCTTTTTCAGATGTCCTTTTAGCAGACAATGTCTTAGACTGCTGGAAGATTGGTTGTAGGTATGCATTCCCTGTCACAATGTCATTGAATGGTGGATAGCTGTCAGAGATAGGTCTCTTTTAAAGAAGCAAATCGTGGCTGCTGCTTTGGCCCAGCTGATGTACCTGATCTGGAAAGCTAGGAATTGTTGTAGATTGGAGTCTGTAATCCCTCTCCCTGTTGGCATTATAAAACAGGTGAAGGAGACATTGATCATGAAAATGAGAGTTAGTAACATTGTTGTCTGTCATAGAAGTACTGAAGAGTGGTTAAATAGGCTTGGATTGCGTTGTCAGTAGCTAGTGTTTTTTAGCTAGCTCAAATGTGTAAGTTTGGAGATCTTAATATATATACTTACCTTTCCCAAAAAAAAAAAAAAAAATAATGCTTACTATGTTGGCCAACACTTCCACATAATATTTGTCACGCGACCGGGATCCTTTAGGCGTGTGCCCTTCTTTATAAGTTACATGCCGATCTACCTCTTTCACTCCCTTTTCCACCTACACATTAACATGGTAACATTTATACACGTAAATATGTATCAATGCAAGTCAAAGTGTGATTAAAAAAATAAAGTCTCACAGGGGAATAATGCATGCTACTTACGAGCTTCTCTTTTATCTTTCTGTAACCGCCTCGAGAACCACACCATTTCCCCTTCTTGCATGAAATGTTAGCACGATTTCTTCTGCTAATGGCCTTCAAATAATTATATAAAAGCGCAAGTAGATGAGATAATAAAAAGATTATATAAAGGACTCATTAATTAAAAAAATGATAGGTAAATCGTTAAAAGGCGAGGATATTTAACCTGAAACTTCTCAGTAGTTCTCATGTTTTTGAAAAGATCCCATTGTTCCTGGTTGATGGTGCGACACTTGTTTTCCGGTGGGCTCTTACGCATCTCCCCCGTTGCCTTGTCCACATACAACCAATCCCTAGCAACGTCACACCTCCATTTGCTGTGGACATCCGTCCGCCTTATGCATTAAATACGGATCATGGCTTTCATCCGGTATAATAAAGCCTTCCTTTACACGAGCCAAGTATAACTCCGCCAATTTTGGATTCAAATTTCTAAAATCATCTAAATGGATAGGCACAAACTGTCTTGTGCAAGTACCAATCAAGCGGAGAAAAGACCCGCATTTGGACCAAGAGGGAAACCCATCTCACTCCATGTTATTTTGAACTACTGTTTAGCGGCTATAGTCGCAAGGACTTTCGGCACTTCGTAGCACCCCTCTCACCAGGCTTATTATCACCAGGCTTATTATTCTTTTGACTTCTTTTACGTTTTTCACCCATGATAATCCTAAAACCCAAATATGAATGATATAGGAAATGAACAACTTAACAACGTACATGCAGAGTATTATCTAAAACTCTAAACCCTAATAGGAATGAAAATTTAAAACAACAGATTGAGCTCCTAAAATCCTAAACCCTAATAAGAGGAGTGAAGTAGATGATGCGGGATGATAAAGATAACAAAGAAGACGAAAAACAAACAGATGCATGAAAAAGAAACAAGATGATCGTCTTAAAACCCTAATAACGAAACATAAAATTAAAGTAAACATACCTGATGATGATGATGATGATAAAGAGAACGAGCAGGATGATAAGGGAAGGCAACGGAATATGGGCGTCGGAAATTGGGCGACGGCCGGCAACGAGAATGTAGAAAGCGAGGAAGAGAGAAGAATTAACTCAGGATACCAACGGTTGAACTAATAATGTTGTGTGTGTTTGTGTGCATGCTGTATGGGTTTCTAAATTAGTTTTTTATTAAGACAAACTATTGACAACGGGTGCTCAAAGAAGAACCGTTTATATATGTTAATAACAACGGGTCAATAAAAGTCAGCCGTTGTCAAAAGTTTATTACAACGGTTAAAATATACCCGTTTTAATATATTTTCACCAAATTTGCGCCAAAATGAAATATGTCAAAAAAATCATTGACAACGGGTAGAGGTACTACACCCGTTGTTGAAAGTATTAACAACGGGTAATTTAAATATAACCGTTGTTATTGTTGAACCTTTTTTTTTTTTAAATTATCAATTCCATTACAGTCCAAACTCAGTAACAATACATACTTTTGTAACAACGAAGCACTATATCTCTTGCAACATTATTCAGCAATTTCAACACCAAGATCCACATCTAATAATAAGATCAAGAAAATAAGACAACACCGATGCATGCATACCGCATATCTAAGCTACGGGATTTACCATGCCATGCAAATTTGGGAATTTTTATTTAACAATATAATGACCATTATTGATTTACCAATAAATTAAACCATCAAATTATTGGTCTGAAAATGACTCAAAATGTTGGTCGTCCATATCACTGTGTCCTGATGAACTATCTCAGAATCGGGGACGTTTCTTGGATGTCATAGTTTCTTCGTTAACCCAAATACCTTCACCATGGTCATCACGCATATAGATGCTTTCAGTGTCCTCAAGATTAGTGTCAACATCGTCCAAATAAGATACAGTGGTAGACTGATCCATTCCCTCAAAAATGACATCCTGATCATCATCACCATTATCGGATGGACTACTCCTTCTACTCCTTATAGACAGTATAACAGACCACTTCTTATCGATAGGATCGGTGACATAGAACACTTGTTTAGCTTGGGATGCCATTATGAAAGGATCATCCTTATTATTGCCAACCTTACCCAGATTGACCAACGTAAATCCCATCTTATCCTTTCGGACACAATGGATGTTGTTATAACCCCAGTTACATCGAAACAAAGGCATTGTGAAATCAATGTAATCTAGTACCAATATTTCTTGAATAACACCATAATAAAGGCATTTTCCCCAAATAGGCTTTTTATCTTTTGAAGTAGCAAAGTGCATTGCCTCAAATTCAGAACTCACACCACTATTTTGCATTGTGCTCAACTCATCTTGCTCGGGTGTAAAAAGTATATCCATTAATGGCAAACTCCATTGTAAAAGGTGACCCCGGCATTTGGACCTAAACCAAGACGTAGTAACCTAGGAGAGATGTCATCACCAGGTTTGATCAAGACAATTTGTAAGACAATATTCCTAAACCACTCCGGAAACGTCTTCGTATGCTCGTTCGCAATCCACTTCTCGGTCTTGTTTTGGTGATCGTATTTGAGCTCATCTTTGTGTTGTTGAATATAAGGTTGCACCTCATCTTCGTTGTTTAGCACATACATGTGTGCTAAATGCAACATTTCACGTGTCACAATTTTTTCAACCCGGCCCCTAATACCTTTTCCGGTCATCCAGTCACTATGACGATTCTTAGGAACGCCAATCAACTCCTCAGGGGAGAGATGAGCGTAACAATATGAAAGAGCTTCGTCTAAAATAGCGCGTTCAGCAATACAACCTTCCGGACGATACCGATTAGATGTATAGTCCTTGTAAACTTTCATCAATCTTTCGAAAGGATACCGGTATCTCAAGTACACGGGCCCAAGGTTAAAAATCTCCCTAACCAAGTGAATGGTCAGATGAATCATGATAGTGAAGAAAGAGGGTGGAAAATACATTTCCAACTGACAAAGAGAGGTTACAACGAGGTCCTGCAATGAATCCGCGTCATTGGGATCGATGACTTTCTCGCATATGGACTGGAAGATGAGACAGAATCTAGTTATAGCATATCTTACCTTTTCAGGTAAAATGGAACGAATAGCCACAGGTAGTAATTGTTGCATCAAAGTGTGACAATCATGTGAGTTTAACCCGGTGAGTTTTAGGTCTTGCATCGACACTAGGCTTTTGATGTTCGACGAATAACCATGTGGCACTTTAATTCCATTCAAGCATGCACAGAACTCTTTTCTCTCATTCCGTGAAAGGGTAAAAGCTGCTGGCGGTAAAAATGTACGATAACCTCTCTTCTGTGGTGCCAACTCTAGCCTAGTACCCATCATTTTCATATCTTCCCTAGGTGCGGCGTTATCCTTTGTTTTACCAGGAACATTCAGAAGGGTATTGATAATATTATCACAGACATTTTTCTCAATGTGCATGAAATCGAGGCAATGCGACTGCAGTCGGCCAATATGGAAGTTTATCAAAAAATATCGATCTTTTCTTATACCCACGAGTAGACAATTTAGAGCCGCTCTTCTTCCCATAATCTATCTCAATATGCTTTACTTTCTGATAAACTTTATGCCCACTCAAAATTCTAGGAGGTTGACGAAGTTCTTGTCTTCCATTGAATGCTTTTTGCATCTTGCGATAACAATGCTCATGATACAAGAACCTCCTATTTCCCATATACACATACTTACGAGAAGACTTCAAGTATTCAGACTCGATATCCTCCCCACACAATGGACAAGCCTCTTTCCCATGAACTGTGTGCCCGAAAGGTCGCCATAAGCGGATAGTCGATTGTGCACAATAACATCGCTCTCAAATTGAAAGTTTCGTTCTTATATGCATCAAATACTTCTATCCCACTATCCCACAACAATCGCAAATCATCTAGAAGAGGTTCCAAATATACATATATATCATTTCCAGGTTGTTTAGGGCCGGAAATTAACAACGACAACATCAAATACTTTCTTTTCATGCACACATATGGAGGTAAGTTATAAATAGCCAACACTACTGGCCAAGTACTATGTTGGCTACTCATGTTTCCGTGTGGGTTCATTCCATCGATGGACGCGCTAGACGTAAGTTTCTAGGTTCATTGCCGAACTCGGGATACTTAGCGTCGAACGATTTCCATTGCTTACCATCTGCCAGGTGTCTTAGCTTTCCATCATTGATTCTTCCTGTTTCATGCCAAGTTAACATTTTGGCATCATCGGGATTCGCATAAATCCTTAAGACTCTTGGTATCAATCACTACTACAAATCCAGGCAAATACAACGCCCCTTTAACAACGATTATTCACGAAAATCACAATAGACGTTGTAGAATGTATGGCGCGAATTTTACTAAAATCAATTACAACGGGTATGGTTATAAAAACCGTTGTTATTAGTTTTAACAACGGGTCACACATGCACAACCGTTGTTAATAATTTGGCGCAAAATTGGCGCAAAGTTAGTGAAAAGTAATCACAACGGTTATTTTTGAAACCTGTTGTTAAAACTTATTTAACAACGGGTGTTTTTTACAACCGTTGTTAAAACTTTTTTCACAACGGTTGTTGTTTAATAACCGTTGTCAATACCTTCCATACTATAAACCACACAAACAACTGCTGCAACCACAAAACACAACCCTTAATACACAAACACAAACACAGCAGACAAACAAACACAAAACACATACACACTCTCTTTCTCTCTTTCTCTATTTCTCTCTTTCTCATCAAGCCGCTTTATCTTCTCGCCACACCGTGATTTCATCGTCTATTACGTTCGTATTTATCGGTAAATCTCGCCACACCGTTAGTTTCATCGTCATTATTTTCTTTTTCTATTTATTTCTTTTGCATGTATGTGTTTTTATCGACCATTATGTTATTTGTTTAAGTATTGTTCGCATAATTAGTTACTAAAACAATGAAGAAGCAAGATGAAGAAGATAAACATAATTAATATATATATATATATATTTATAAATACATAAATTAAAAAAAAATTACATATGTAAAAATGCAATTCTTATATTTTCATGGAGGATCTTATTGTGCTCTATCGTATCCGTCCTCTCCTCCTTGGCTATTTGGAGGTTAAGTTCGGCAGCTTGCTATATCGTCATATAGCCGCAATCGCCGCCGCTCCGTCAAGCCATTTTCTTTGGCGTGCTTCGGTGCGGATCGAGCTTCCGCAAGGTAGTTCCCTGAAACTTTCCTCAATATGGAGGAACCGGCGGATGAAGTTGTTGTTGTTCTCGATCATGGTAAGAGTCTTTAGGATGAAATCATTCATTTTGTTACAGTTTTTTGAGTTTGATTTGAAAGATTAAGTAGAGTTTGTTTTAACACTTAGAGTTTGGAGATGAATATATGAGATAATGGAAATGTTAGTTGAGATATGCAATGTATTTATACTAAGCAATGTGTGGGTTGAGTTAATTGCTTTTTAATTAATATATATGTTAGGAAGTTGTGCCATAATAATCATCATCATATCTCTCAATAATGTTGCTTCAAATCCTATTACTAACCCTTCTCATTCCATATTATCCGTTCATATGTACAAAGGTGATGTCGGTAATAATGCATGCATCGAATTCTAACAGTAGTAATTATGCATGCATCTAGTAATATTTAATTTAATTTTTTTTTATTTTTTTAAGAACAAACAACAACGGTTATTGCGAAACAACCCGTTGTCTTTAGTTATAACAACGGTTTTGTATATTACAACCCGTTGTTATAACTTTCCCCCCAAAATTGAGTCACACTTTCCACAACGGGTTTTTATACATTAAACCGTTGTTAATAGTTTTAACAACGGTTTCGTTAAGTAAACCAACCGTTGTTAAAACCTTCTACAACGGACGCTTTAACAACGTCCGCTTTTTTATATAACAACGGTTTTTGACCGTTGTTATAGCCTGTATCTGTAGTAGTGAATGGAAAATACCACAACACCTTAGCCGGGATCCCTTCCTTATCCTTATAACGCCACTCCAAACATTTAGGGCAATTGGTTATGTTTTGATATAATTTCCGATACAATATGCAATCATTTGGACATGCATGTATTTTCTCATATTTCATACCCACTCCTCTTATTAGTTTTTTCGCCTCATATGTCTTAACAGGTAGAACATTACCATCAGGAAGCAACTCCTTTATCAAGGCTAAAAACTAGTGAAACACGTGTCACTCACCCCATTTGCCCCTTGATATTATACAACTTCACCACAAATTTTTTGTGAACTTACAACCAGGATACGAGGTGCTTGGACTCACACAACTTCTCATACATGTTGTTAAGGTCATCCCAATTACTAGTGTCATCACCTACATCTTCAAAAGCAATCGACTCATCATCATTCTCTTCATTATCTATAGACCCAACATTCAACTTCTACTTCCAACTCTTCCAACTC
>NW_027413595.1:0-21880 GCF_048544455.1 Silene latifolia | reverse complement strand
AAAAGCAGTCACGTTACTCCTGTTGGTATGTCTACTTCTTCTTCTTTTATTCATATGATTGAGATTAACCACGCAAGTTACGGAACTTGGGTACTAGATACTAGTTGTGGTTCTCATCTGTGCAATCATGTGCAGGGGCTCCGAAACATCGAACCCCTCGTAAAGGGTGAGGTGGACATGCGTGTCGGGAATGGAGCACGAGTGGTTGCCGTCTCGAGGGGAACATATGTGATCCAGCTTCCTAGCGGATTTGAGTTATTTTTATATAACTGCTATTATGTACCCAGTTTATCTAAAAACATTATTTCAGTTTCTGCACTTGACAAACTTGGTTTTTCATTTGTAATAGAGAATAATAGCTGCATTTTCTCGTTACACGATATGATTTATGGTAAGGCAGTCTCCATGAATGGAATTTATGTTTTAGATCAGACCACCGAAATATTGCACGTAATGAATAAGAAGTTAAAGGTTGGTGACAAAGATCAAACATATCTATGGCACTGCCGTATGAGACACATTAATGAGAAACGCGTTAAACAGCTCATACAGAATGGAGCTATCTCGGCCTTTGATTTTCAATCATTTGGCACGTGTGAATCATGTCTCATTGGTAAGATGACTCGAATTTCCTTCAAAGGTGTTGGAATGCGCGCTGCTGACCTATTAGGACTCATACACACGGATGTATGTGGACCTATGTCAATCACCGCACGAGAAGGCTATAGGTATTTCATCACTTTCACGGACAATTTAAGTAGATATGGCTATGTCTACTTAATGAAGCATAAAAGTGAGTCCTTTGAGAAATTGAAAGAATACCGAGAATCGGGTGCAACCAACTGGGTAGAAAGATTAAAACACTACGATCGGCCGTGGTGGCGAGTATCTTTCACATGAGTTTGATCAACACCTTAAGGATCGTGGGATTGTCTTACGATTAAATCCACCGAACACCTCGGTTGAATGGTGTGTCCGAACGGAGAAATCGAACACTACTTGATATGGTTCGATCCATGATGAGTCACACCGTATTGCCTCGATTCATTATGGGGTTATGCTCTTCTTCATTTTGCTCTAATACTTAACCGAAGTCCGTCTAAAGTGTTGACAAGACTCCATATGAACTATGGAAGGGAACGGTCCCTAACTTGTCCTTTATACGGGTTTGGGGCTGCGAGGCTTATGTCAAGTGGAGACACGAGGATAAGCTCGGCCCGCGATCGGGCAAGACATACTTTATAGGTTATCCTAAAGGAACATTTGGTCATTACTTCTATTCGCCAACCGAACAACGTGTATTTGTTGCGGCTAGTGCGACATTCTTAGAGAAGGAGTTTCACGAGAACGCGAAGAGTAATAGAACCTTCGAGTTTCGAGATTCCCGAGAACCAAATGCCGAGCAACCATTGGAGGAACCAGTTCCTTCAATCCCTCTACGTTAGTATTCCCGAGGAACCTAGGAGGTCGGGTAGAGTCTCTATTCCTCCGGACAGATACATTGGTATGGTCGAGGAACATGACATAGATGACATTCCGCTCTTAACGAGTAGTGAACCCGCAACCTATAAAGGTGCCATGACTAGTTCCGACTCAAAGCTATGGCTTGAGGCCATGCAATCCGAGATGGACTCCATGTATGAGAACAACGTATGGGATCTTGTTGACTTACCTGCTAAGGTTCGCCCCTTCAATGCAAATGGCTTTACAAGATAAAGCATTCTCTGGAAGGTCAACAAGATATCTATAAATCACGACTAGTTGCTAAAGGTTTCACCCAAGTGCCAGGTTTGCACTACGATGAAATTTTTGCACCCGTAGTCATCTTTGCGTTCCATTCGGATTATCTTAGCGATTGCCGCTTTCCATGACTATGAAATTTGGCAGATGGATGTGAAAACCGCCTTCTTAAACGGTTATTTGGAGGAAGAGTTGTACATGGTACAACCCGAAGGTTTCATCGATCCTGAACATCCTAAGAAAGTGTGCAAGCTTAAGCGTTCCATTTATGGACTTAAGCAAGCTTCTCGGAGTTGGAATCATCGTTTCGACCAAGTGATAAAAGAGAATGGATTTACTCGATCGGTCGAGGAACCATGTCTATATATCAAGTCGAGTGGGAGTAAGATTGTCTTCCTAATATTGTATGTTGATGACATACTCCTGATTGGGAATGACATACCTCTCTTAACTTCGGTAAAAGTGTGGTTGAAGAACCATTTCCAGATGAAAGATCCGGGTGAGGCACAAAGAATTTTGGGCATCCGTATCTATCGAGATAGATCACGTCGGATGTTATCTCTCGATCGAGTCTTATATAGACAAGATTCTAGAGAGATTCAGCATGACTAACTCCAAAAAGGGTTTCTTCCTATGGCTCCAGGGGGTGCATTTGAGCAAGTCTCGGCACCGAGACACCGGAAGAGATAGAGCGCATGACACGGATTCCTTATGCTTCGGCTATAGGATCAATCATGTATGCCATGATATGCACACGTCCGGACGTGGCATATGCATTGAGTATGACGAGTCGATTCCAACAAAGATCCGAGGTGAATCACATTGGATGGCTGTCAAAGAACATTCTTAAGTACCTACGGAGGACTAAAGATTGGGCATTGACTTATGGAGGCGAGCAAAAGCTATGCGCAACCGATTCTGTGCAGATGCTAGCTTCCAAACAGATCGAGATGACTCGAAATCTCGATGCGGCTTCGTTTTACTCTTAATGGCGCTGATCACCGGAAGAGTTCCAAACAAAGTGTTACAGCAGATTCTACGACTGAGTCCGAGTACTATGCCGCGTCTGAAGCTGCAAAGAAAGCGATATGGATGCGTCAATTCTTACAAGGACTATCTATAGTGCCTAGTTCGAATGACCCGATCACTATCTATTGCGACAATAGAGGTGCCATCTTCCAGGCTAAGGAGCCTAAGTCTAGCAATAAGTCTAGACACGTACAACGGAAAGCTCATCTAATCCGAGATTACGTGGAGCAAAAGGAGGTAGTGATAGAAAAGATTGCTACAGATGATAATATAGCAGATCCTCTCACTAAACCATTACGACAAGATAAGCATGAAGGGCATGTTATTTCCATGGGAATCAAACGTGTTCCTGAGTTGTAGTACTTTTATTATGGATTAGATTCATTTTCTTGTGTACTCTATACGACATCATCGTTTTGATATTTATATATTTTGTTTTTCATGTGGAGTTGTACGACAATTTTGAACACCACAAAGTGAACTGAACAAACATTATATTTTTAGTCCTTAATTGCCCACGTGAGCTGATAACTCTGGCAATTATTTTGTGACGTTGGTTGATGGTGGGTTCAACGAGCCATAAGTCAAACGGTTGACTGACCAATCACAGAGGCGAGTTGTACGGATATCTCGTAGGACACAATTGTGACAACGACGTGAAGTCCTAAATGTTTTATAACATTCGGTGCCAGGTCGTGGATAGGACCTCTATGGTGATCCTAAGAGTCGATTCTTTTGACTATCGACTGTCCCTTGAGATTAAGGCAGATTTTGGGTGACTTTGGTTTCTTTCTCACGGTCATCCGTAACAGGGGGCCAAGTAGATTTTTTCTGGGTCATTTCATGTTGTGCTTAGATCGGCAGGAGTCGAGTTGAAGGAAATATTCAGCCTTTATCAGGTACTCGATATTTCTCAGGGCCACTCGAGGAGCTGTAACTGAAATGCATGGCCATGCTCGAATACGGATTCGTTTTACCAGTTAAGTTACTCTCTAGTCGGGGAAACCACTCTTGATACAGATCGATTGCAAAATACGACCTTTGCGGATACGGATCTGCAAATTTTTTTACATTGAGTGGGAGAAATTTTAAATGGATATGAGAATCGGTTATCGCACATACACTTGTACGGACAAGTGGGAGTTTGTTGGAGCCGGTGTCCTCCAGTTAGTGCGGATAACGTTATTGCACATACACAGTTAGTGCAATGACATATAAATCTCTAAAAGGATCAAAGGGTATACTTTTGTATTATTATCAGTTGGTCCACGTTTATCAATAACGGTTGGCTTGCTAGATAAGTTTGACGTTATTGTCATACAGATGGCGGTGATCAACTGGTCCCTAAAAGTCACACCTATAGGATATGTTTGAGAGATGTGACGGTATGAAAATACAGTCATGTTGATGCCTTAGATGACTAAGCAGTTAGTCGGAGTTATTGACTAATAATTAGTCAAACGCGATGTTGAGATAATTATTTAATACGGATTAAATAATACTGGCTAAGGTGAATTAAGCGGTTAATTCGTAAATTGAATATAAACGATTATATTTAATTAATGTATATTGAATTAATTAATTATACAATATTGTCATTATCGGACAAGTATTAATATATCGACTGATTCATGTTACTAGTTGATATTTTAATATCCGATGACGGATGACGATTTATAATTAAAACCCGTCATATACTTTTAGCAAAACGAGTCGGACCACGAGTTTAATAAGGAGAAAGTGAAAGCCCACTCCCTCCTTTGGTCGACCGAAATGAACAAAAGGAGAGTCCTTCTCTCCTTTTGACCTAATGATTATCATTTACACAAAAATAAGGGTTTTGGAGCATTTTTCTCCAAATTCTAGATCTCACATCGTAAAACTCATAAAAACTCTCTCAATATTGCAAGGCAATTAGAGAGTAATTTACGGCACAAGGGGCATAGTCTCGCATTTATCTTGGGTGCAACAATTAGGAGGAAATCTACGTTGATTTCTGTTCTTAGGCCGCGTTTTATACATAGGACCCGAGGTTGATTCTTATTCTTTTATCGTTTCTCTTGTTTTTCGTTTATGACCATAAATCACATGACAAATTACGTTATAGTCCTTAATTTTAAGGGGTTTTATACGGATATTATCCCACAGGCGAGCCTCAGAACGCACCTTCAACATGGATGGCGAGCCTCAGAACACAACTTCAACATGGCTGGCAAGCCTCAAAACGCACCTTCAATATGGTCAAGCCCTCGTAACGCACCTTCAACATAGCTGGCGAGCCTTTACAGGCACACAAGAAGCAATTCAAGGACATATCGCGAAGATGCCTCAGGTATGACTCCTTCCTATGGTTGGCGAGCCTTCATACATAGTCTCATGGACTTTAAATGACCCAAATCGGAAGTCGACAGACTCTAAAATGTTCCCGACGGCAGGTCCTTGACTCGAATCCCCGATTCGCCCCGACGTCGCCCTTCCCGACAGCAGGTCCTCGGCTCAAACCCTTTTGAGTTACCTCGACGTCGCAATTTTCTTCAGGTTGTAATCTTCGATTGACCTGGAGGCTATACTTTGACTTTCACCCCGTCCAAGCCTCGGTCAAAAAGGGGCTCAGAGATACCCGGATCCGCACCTTCCAAAAACCACCCGATGATGATGGGACTGTAACGTGTTTTTGATATGCGTGCGTGGATTGGCTATACATGAGATGGTTTAATGCATTACTCGAATATGAAAAATGATTTAAAAAATGGTTTTCTAACTTCATTTGCATTAAAATAACACTATTAGATTTAAACCGTCTTGGGCCCAAAACCGACTCAGAAACCCGCAACTAGAGTCAACTTGAGTCAACCCGAGTCAACCCAAATCTCGAATGTTGAAAATAATGCCATGAATGTTTTTATCATACCATTTGCAATAAAATGACCCTAATTAGAGTCAAAACCGACACCGGGCCAAAAACCGACTCGAAATTCAAATTCTGATTCAAGGACACAAAATACCTACCTCAAGTAACACCCAAAATGATCGTATTAGATGCCCATATTGATACACGACATCTCATTTAATTACCACAAATCAAACCAACCAAACAATGGATAGAGCAAAGGCTAAGTCCAAATTGAAAGGGACAGTACACCCTTTTCAATCACTAGGTGCCTCGCGCCTCAATGGGCTATCTCCTTAGCCTCCAAGCAAACTCAACCGACCTACCACCCCACATTTCTCTAAAAATACCAACCTTCACACACCACAATATTCATGCGAGCGTCTGCCCCCTCACATCTCCCTTAAACTTCTAGACTCGACTTCCTAAGTCACAAAATCGACACGTGTTTTCGACCTACCGATCGAAAACACAAGCCTTACACATTTTGTTTGGTACCGTAGCCGTGCATTCGACCGACCCATTTGACCAAGTCAATTCATCAATCAACATGTTTTAATTAACATATTTTCAACATATTTTCAAAACAAAATCCTTTTTTATGGTACTCTTTTAAACTTCTTTGATCGTGAGTAGTCGCTACAAGAAAACCGTCTCTAAAGTCGTCTACGTCGCAAACATCAATACACGTAAGTTTGAGGGTGTAAATATCTCATTTATTTCATGTCTTTACTGTTTTTATGAGTTTATATGCATGAACAATGCATAACACGATTCAAATATAGGTTAGACGAGCCAAAACTGGATTTTGGCCTGAGACAGGGGCTGCTTGTGTTGGAATATGTGTCCTCCGACAATAATGCGATCACGACTGTTGATCATGATGATCACATGTTTAAGTCTCATTAAAATGAATACAATTGGGAAGTAATATTGTTACTGTCAACTGGTCAACATATATCGGTAATGATTGGCTGACTAGAGTTTGACATTACTTGTCGTGTGATTTGGTGATCGATTGACCCCAGGTCATACCTAAAGGGCAACCCTCTTAATTGATTATTTAATTAATCGTATAATGTTACGAGTTAATTAAATTACTTGAAAATTGACGGACAATTTTGGAAGTAAAATTTACGTATCATATTGAAATGTGATTATATGAGATACGGTCTGAGTAATTAAATTGTATAGTTACTCGGATGAAATAAATTGTTTAATGTAACAATTAAATTTGAATGAATTGTTATAAATACAATCTGTTGTGATTCATAAATTAGTAAATTTTTTGGCACAAGTAATTATGAAATTACTAAGTCGATTTTTGTATGTGACGTATTTTTATTAATACGTTGATTTTTAATATGTTAAAAATACATAACAAATATATGTGACATATGACATGTAACATATTGACAATTGACAAAATTAATATGGAATCCATATTAACTAAGGGTGCCGAAAATAGGAGGGGATGTTAAGCTAATTAATTGTTTAATTAGTAGCTTAACACAATGATTACCTACATCCTAGCCATGCAACTCTAATTTTCTTGTGAAGATAAAATTGTTCATGCATTGGCTCCCCAAAAAGTCCCCCCTTCCACCCGGTTTTTTATGTGAAAAACCATCATTGGTTTTTCATATAATTTTACCTATTATTACACTAAAAGAGTTTAGTAATATTCATTCATTCAACTCATCCAATATACAAGTTTTAGAGAGAATAAAATCCTCCTCATCATCTCTCTAAAAACCGAAAATAACATAAGTGTTTATAAATATTTTTGGTTCCATTTTTCTACTATAATTAATATTATACTAGTTTTGTAATATTAATTAAATTAAGAGGAGCCTTGGGTATAATACTTAGGGAGAGATCTTACTCTTAGATCTTTGTTCTTCCATTGGAATAAGCTCAAGAACAAAAGAGAAAGGTGATCTCTTTTGTGCCCTAATAACCGAAATTCATTATGTAAGGACATGATTTCTCCTCTATTTATATTATTGTTTGCATGCATAAGATCCGTTTTAATTTATGACTAATTAGTTTAGACATATATGACTATGTTAACATGTATATGAATCTACATTTCCTTCAATCGGTATCAAGAGCCACGGTTGTTTGCATGCAAATTGGTTAAAAGTTTTTCCGAGTTATATGAATAACAAAATAAAACTTGTAAAATTTGTGTTATTATGAGATATCACGAAATAATTACATGCATGTTAATATTTCTGGTCCTAAAGTGTTTTAGGATTTTTTGGTTAATTTTTCGGATTTTTATTGTTCATATTCAATAATAATGACATTTAAATGTGATTTTATGAGTAAAAATGTCATTTTTGGTCGAAAATTAGCTATACTTCGAATTTTCACTTGGTTTTTGGATATGTTGTTACATATATTATTTTGAGATAATCTGTAAATTTTCATAATTTTTGCACTTGTTATGCTCGAAAAATGAATTTTTCATTATTAAATTCGGATTTAAGAGAAAAATAGGTTAATATGAGTTAAATTTCGAATCTGGTCATAGAAAATTAATATGTTGTCACATGCAATTTTACAAGATGTGTGTAAAATAATTGGCTATAAAGAAGTCTTTTAGCATGATTTATGAATTTTTGAAGAAAAATGGCATAAATAGTGACATTATTAGTTGAAAATTAATAAAACATAATCTATGACTTAGGAAAAACGTCTAATGTTGCATTTTATTATATTTTTCAGATCTAAATTGAAAAGTTAATGAAAATAATTTTTCCATGTTTTTATGATTATTTTATCAAATATCGATAAACCGCAACATTGTTTTTCCTAAAAAAAATTCAAATTTTTAACCTAAGATTATGAACATTATGAGTGTCATGGATTTTTTCCAGAATGTTCATGAATTTAAATTTTGAATTTTGAATTTATTTGAAATTTTTGGATTTATTTGAAGTTTAATAGCTTATTTTTGTAATTTTTTGTCCATTTATGAACAATTTTGTAAATAAAAGTTAATTATGGTCAAATTACTAGTGGAGACTATATTTTGAGTCCTAAGAGGTTAGGGTAATTAACTTATGCATAAATATGAGTTTGTGCATTTTTGTGATTATAAAATGTTGAAATCACGCAAATCCGTAAAAACCGAGTAATATACGATATTGGCTAATTAAAAGGCGATTTAGCATAAAATTGAGCATGTTCATACATAATATAATGCTGCATTTTCTTTATGATTGTCATAATTTTAATTTATGTAATTTTGAATTATGTAATTTTACTTAGTATGGCCTTAGATTTTAATTGGTATTTCCCGAAATGTATGGGAATATCGATTCGGTTGTAATTTTTATTGTGATCTCGTATCACCGTCTTGTAATTTAATAGATTTATTTTATTTTAGTTACAAATGTATAATAGGAAATTATGTAATTTATTATGTAATTTTATTCATTCCGGAGTTCCAAAAGACGGATTTCTTCAAGAATGGCGATACATAAAGACGGTGTTACCTCGAGATGCGTGCCACAACCGAAGTTCAAGGGACCAATGGAGTTGGTTTCCGAATATGTAATAGATTAATAGTTTTTTTCTATTTTAGGAAAGGCCATACTAGGATTTATTTATTTTATGCTTGCATTTTATTTTATGTCACATGCATCGCTAAATCGCCATAACTAAACATGCATTGTCTTTTTATCGAGTTTATCGACCGTGTCAATTAGAATTATCGTAGTTCACCGCTTTAGTTCACTTAAAACGTGATAGATAATAAATTGACATGACCTCTCGCTAAAACAAACAATTGAGACATAGCCTTACCAAATAGTAGAAACCATGAAAACCTATTTCGCGAGGGAGTGCACTCGGCCCTACCGGGGTACAAACCTTGTTACGTAGGGGAAGTGGGTGATGAGTGTTAATCCACCGAGTTCATGTTAATGAGGGTTTCATCGGCCATACCGTGCCCAAGTTGATGTGGATTTGGATAATGGACACATTTATTCGAAATTTGGATTGAGCTCAACGGAAGTATTCGCGACCGTAGTTGCATGTGTTCCGGGCTATAGATAATTATTAGAGTAATTTTATCGACCAAGAGTTCTAAAAGTAGAATCGATTAAAATGTTAATCCACCGAGTTATATTGATAAAGGTTTCATCGGCCATACCGTGCCTAAGTCGATATGAATTTGGGTCTTGGAATCATTTATCTAGTTGGGTAGAGGTCACTAGAAAATGCATAAAACTTGTTTAAATCATACATTTTTACGAGTATAATTAAAACGACATTTGTTTTACTCCTTATATTTTGTTTTGTAGACCACTTCTTATTCATAACAAATGGCAACACCAACTCCTAATGCTACACCACTCGCTACTTCATCATGGCTCCGATCCTTTATGGATCGATGTAAACTTGAAAAGAATGGGTCAAATTTCTCCGAGTGGGATGCCCAACTCAAATTAGCCGCCGAAGGTGACGACAAGCTTCGTTACCTTACCGAGGCCTCTCCACCCGAGCCCACCACTAGGTCCACCGCGGCCACTAGGGAAGCCTATGAGGCTTACCAAAAGGAGTCCGCCGCAATGAAAAATGTCTTAATATTTGCGATGGAGGCGGAACTCCAAAGGAGAGCCTTCAAAATGGGCAATGCTAATGAGATTTACTCCAAACTTGTGACCATGTTTTCACAAACCCCGCGGATCGTCCAATATGAGGCGGCCGCGGCATTCTTTGATCTCGACTTCAAAGAGGGCCAAAAGGTTAGCCCTCATGTGCTCAAACTCATGGAGCTTGTCGAGACCTTGAAGATTCAAAAGGTTGAAATCCCCAAAGAACTCATCGTAGATAGGATTCTACACTCCTTGTCTAAGGTTAAGGCATATGTGCAATTCCGGGTGAATTTCAATATGCAAGACAAGGATGTGTCTCTTGAGGAGTTGCACAAGTTACTTGTGCAAGCCGAGAGGGACATGGGGTTAAATGTGAACCCTCCCAAGGATGTGCTTAACATAAGCACAAAGAGTAAGGGGAAGTTCAAGAAGAATGGGAGAAAGGGTAAAAAGCAAGCTCCCACATTCACCAAAGCTAAGTCTTGTGAAGCTAGCACCTCCAAAGTCAAGAAGGGTCCTCTTGACAAATGCCATTATTGTAATGGCATGGGACATTGGAAGAGGAATTGTTCCAAATACCTTGGTGATATCAAAGCTGGAAAGATCACTCCAAAGAGGTAAATGACTAACCTTCTTTTATGTTTCTAAATTCAACTATGGTATTATGATGCAAAGTTGTGATAATGTATCTCCCTTTTTATTGTAAATAGGGCCGCCACCAAGCAAAGACAAAGGAAAAGAAAAGCAAGCATAAGAAACCATGAAGAAGCTAAGGATAGCTTTTATGGAGCTTTGTTTTTCATTGTCTTATTTTAAGTTATGTTTTGAATTTTAGAACTTTAAGTTTCCGTGTTCGACATGGAAAGGTATTTGGATAATGGTTTGTATTTTGGATGATAGTGACTTGGTTTGCAACCCAAGTCACACGTTTTATCATTTATCCTTTATGTTCTAAAATTTCATCTATAAATTGCTTGCGTTTTGAAACATAAGATTATTCACTTAAAGTGATCTAATAGACAAGTATAATGACCGGTTTCATTATATGTCCACATGCTTAAGGCTTGTGTATGATCATTTATAAAGTGACCTTGAGTCTATGAACTCTCTTAAAGGTATGTCAACCACCAAGTAAACATATGAAATCAATAACTATTAGTCTATCTATGAGATAGTTCTCCTTATACTTCAACATCATTAATTTGTGTCTCATATGCTATCTTTGAATGTTTAGTGTATTCATTCTAAAGATAGAGTGGGAGAAAAATGAGGACACAAGGCAAAATGAAATTGTGTACTATTGTGTACTTGTGTATATGAAGATCTACGCAAAAGAAAATGATTTGAATGAAGGTATATCTATTTACATAGTATGCTGAATAGATGAGATCTATTGTCTCAAGTTAGTTCTATATGACTTAAGAGACCAAGTGAAGTTATCATAAGAGTTTATTCTCAAGATAACTACACGAGGAGACCAAAAGAAGTTTTGGAAGAATAATGACTAATGAAAAGTCTTAACAAGCTTTTGACTAAGGTTATGAATCATTTGACCAATAGTTTCAATCATGAGTTTTTCTTAAGAGCCTAAATGAATCAAAGTAACATACTAGTTATGATCAAAATCAAATTGCAAAATTGATATTCCGATATCTTCTATAGCCAACGTTTTAACCATACAAATGTCATTGCTTAACCTCCCTATGAAATGGTTAAATCTCCTTCCAAAAGGGTATTTGCGAGGGACGTATTTTAAATATTATTTACTTGAATAATGACATAGCTGCACATCATTATGACATGAGTGTGTTAGAGATTTAAAATCTCTTTCCGTATGGTTGAGATAAGACCACTTCAAAATTGGCATTTTGAAGGGATATGATGGGAACATATATGGTTTTATCCTAATAACTTGGAAATGCAATTTATATTTCAAAACATGTTGAATTGAGTGGGAGTTAGGATATTCTCATGTGAAGACATGGAATTTAGTGGGAGCTATCATCCTTGAATGTATAAAACACATTACTCATTAAAGAATGACGAGCTAATACCTTCTTTTATAAAGAAGCTTTCGAGTTTTCAATTCTGGATGAAAATGGACAAAGATGAATCCAATTACCTCATGGGATGTTGGATTAGTATTAAAGAGATACACATCGTATCAACATATACATAGGTTATTCATATGAATGAAAATGGGATTACCATTAGCAGTCATGGTAGTTCATTGAACCTGAGAACGGTTGATCTCATGATTATTAGTAACTAATGTTTCCGCCATTAGAATAATCATGTACATGTCCAATTTTGAATCATATGCATAAGAGCATGATGATTGGTTGGTGAGCCATAATAGAAACGTCATGAATTCTCGAGAAGAATCCGATGAGCGATTTCAGTGATTGACGGAATGTTCCATTGTGTGTTAAGAGGTTGCACATATTGTAGAAAATCCGAGCACATATGAGGATTTATGAGAGTCCCAAATATTTCAAGCCTAGAAAGAGAAATGAGAAGTTTTGGAAAGATGCTTGGTTGAATAAGAAGTTATTCAAAAACAATCTTTCCTAGTTAAGCTAGGACTTGCGAGAAGTGCTAAGCTAATAATCTTGTCAATTGTTACAAGATTCTACAAAACATATACCTAGTGCATTGCGTGTGGATGGAATACTTGATCGGTACAAGTTGTATTATTCATCGCAAATTCGTTCGTTATGAGATGATCGATAAGAAAGTTCTTTCAAGTTAAAGAACCAAAACCAAGGTCGAGAACCTTGATGTGTACTTGGTAAGATTCATGCTATGAGAACATGAATGTGAAGGAAATTGCAAGTGTAAGAAGTTTGAACACATGGACACATGGGATGTTAAACTTCTATTGCAATCAATGAGTGTTTACACTTATGATATACATCACAAGGTTGTAATATGATATTGACTGCCCAAGTGTGATGTCGACATTTGTCGTTTGAGTTATTATTAACTCACTTGGAACATTGTTATATCCAAACGGGTTGTAGAGACAATTGAACCCCGTTAAAGTGAACATGGATTAACATTGTTTTTGCCCATAGTTACTTATATGAGGTGACGTCTCGAAGTGACTAGAGTGTGATGCGATTGATGGCAAGTTCAAGTGCCATAGAGTCATGTGGGATGACTAGTCGATCACATAGGCAGACTGTTAGGAACATTTTGTCGGGCCTAATGACCGCTTATAGAGTTCTGCAAATTTATATAGCCTGGTCGTGGCGAGAGCTACTATAGTATTCAAATGAGTCGATTCTTTTGACTAAAGACTATTCGCCTAAGATGGCACATTTTTGATTAACTTTGATTTATGTTACTACGACCTTCGTAAATGGGGTCAAATGGGCATATTTTGGGTTATGATGGCCGTGGCTAGTCGAAGGGAATGAGTGCGATAGGAATTGTCCACCCCTAGTCAGGGTTATAACAATATCTCAGGGCCACTCGAGGAGTAATGAACTGGAAATGCGTGGCCACGCTCGGAAGGTATCCAGAGTGGATAAATCCGGTCAATCAGTTATTCTCCAGATCGAGGAAACCACTCTCGATATGATCACTTGCAAGTACGACCTGAAAGACACCTTGCATTGAGTGGGAGATAGTAATAGGACAAGAGAATTGGTGACGCACACTTGTCGAGGACAAGTGGGAGATTGTTGGAATATGTGTCCTCCGACAATAATGCGATCACGACTGTTGATCATGATGATCACATGTTTAAGTCTCATTAAAATGAATACAATTGGGAAGTAATATTGTTACGGTCAACTGGTCAACATATATCGGTAATGATTGGTTGACTAGAGTTTGACATTACCGTCGTGTGACGGTGGTGATCGATTGACCCCTAGGTCATACCTAAAGGGCAACCCTCTTAATTGATTATTTAATTAATCGTATAATGTTACGAGTTAATTAAATTACTTGAAAATTGACGGACAATTTTGGAAGTAAAATTTACGTATCATATTGAAATGTGATTATATGAGATACGGTCTGAGTAATTAAATTGTATAGTTACTCGGATGAAATAAATTGTTTAATGTAACAATTAAATTTGAATGAATTGTTATAAATACAATCTGTTGTGATTTATAAATTAGTAAATTTTTTGGCACAAGTAATTATGAAATTACTAAGTCGATTTTTGTATGTGACGTATTTTTATTAATACGTTGATTTTTAATATGTTAAAAATACATAACAAATATATGTGACATATGACATGTAACATATTGACAATTGACAAAATTAATATGGAATCCATATTAACTAAGGGTGCCGAAAATAGGAGGGGATGTTAAGCTAATTAATTGTTTAATTAGTAGCTTAACACAATGATTACCTACATCCTAGCCATGCAACTCTAATTTTCTTGTGAAGATAAAATTGTTCATGCATTGGCTCCCCAAAAAGTCCCCCCTTCCACCCGGTTTTTTATGTGAAAAACCATCATTGGTTTTTCATATAATTTTACCTATTATTACACTAAAAGAGTTTAGTAATATTCATTCATTCAACTCATCCAATATACAAGTTTTAGAGAGAATAAAATCCTCCTCATCATCTCTCTAAAAACCGAAAATAACATAAGTGTTTATAAATATTTTTGGTTCCATTTTTCTACTATAATTAATATTATACTAGTTTTGTAATATTAATTAAATTAAGAGGAGCCTTGGGTATAATACTTAGGGAGAGATCTTACTCTTAGATCTTTGTTCTTCCATTGGAATAAGCTCAAGAACAAAAGAGAAAGGTGATCTCTTTTGTGCCCTAATAACCGAAATTCATTATGTAAGGACATGATTTCTCCTCTATTTATATTATTGTTTGCATGCATAAGATCCGTTTTAATTTATGACTAATTAGTTTAGACATATATGACTATGTTAACATGTATATGAATCTACATTTCCTTCAGCTTGTATAGCAGCATGGCTCGCGCCTCAATGCCCTCTCAGGCCTTAATCCAGCCGTGTTTGTTCTCGTCTTTCCTCTTTATTTCATTTCTTATTTTCAATCGGTTTTTACCATTTCAAATGCTTCAAATCATTTATACGACAAACTTTTTAGCCATAAATTATGGTCACCCTTGGTTCAATATACCATGACGGTTTAATCCGTGACTCGGTGATATTAATTGGTTAATTACATTTCTAAAGGAAATTCTTTTCTTTTATTTACCATTTTTTCTCATTTATTTACATTTGTAAATATATTAGTCATAATTCATAATCATCCTTGGTTCCTTATACCATGTCGGTTTAATCCGAGTACGATGACAAACTTGACTAATTACAAAGAAATGAACTTAACATATTAGTTCATATCAAACATTTTACATTTTTATTTATAAACTATACTTTTCAAACATGCAAATCCGACAACGAATATTACTAACATAACAGTAATTTTTCCGAGTCGTGCAAATCATACTTGTAAACCATTTAATCACAAATACGGTTTTAAATAACCTTTTTAACAACCAGGAGATGCCCATTGGGTAGACTCATGGCTCGCCGCAAGAGGTCGTCCTCGCTTTCTATTTCTAAATCAGAGCCCTTTCCCTCGCCAATAGGCTCGCCCTAATAGGGATGCCTGGCACTTTTTGTCCGTTTTGGACTTGTCTAGGACGATCCCGATCATGGTTAATCCGAATACATGACGGATCAGATTGACAAGTTTACGATTTTACACTTTGTCACTTGACTACCTTTTTCAAATAAATGGATCGTGTTAAGCATCATAACCCGAAATTGGTAAATGGATGTTTAATTTCCGCTTTCACATGCAAATCAATCTAAATCCAACTTTGACGCCAATTTGTTGGTACATGCATAAACAACCGACTTAGGAAATATTCACATGTTAGGTTAAGACTTTTGGATGCGCATTCATTCATTTAAACCGATATCTCAACTTTTGGACTTAAACAACCACGACTGATCAATAGAGGCCGCTAACGCGGGTGGGATTGGGTGTTTGATTAAAGAGCTTCCCAATACGTACCCTCACCCATTACTCAGAACCTTTGGATAGTGGATGGCCTTATCCAGGGCGTACGAGAGTCATTCTAGCGATAGGATGCTAAAGGGGGATGAGTCCTTATCTTTAGTACCTATGGCAAACACCGCTTTTTGCCTTGATTGACCTAGGTATAAAGTGGATTCGAATGGGTTCCAAGCATCCCACAAATGCTTGGTGGTGACTCCGAACATTTCTACATCGTTTCGTGCCCTTTGTCGAGACGAAACCGACCGATCTAAAGCGATCCGGTAGAAAGCATTTTTACGCCGCCGAGCGTGGCTTTCAAAAGACCGCTGCATGTCCACAGATTAGCTTGGCGTGTAAGTGGCCCGTAACTACGGACCGGTAGGTGGCTTACGTCCATAGACCGGCTTGTGGCCCATGTCCACAGCAATGTCTATCAATGTGTCATGAGAATGATCGTGTTTGAGTGTGCGTTTAGCGTGTGTTGCGAGCACCGCGAGTAATGTTCTATCGTTTGTTTGTTTTGTCGTTTCTACCGCGTGTAGTGCGTATCAACCGTTTATATCTTGTCGTTTCTGGCTTACCTTCGTTTGTGCATGCACTTTTACGCTGTGTGTTTGGCCATCGTTGTTAGATTGCTGGCTCTCGGATTTTGTTTGCCCACTCTGTGATCGGAGGTGTCAGGCTTGCGTGGGTGCCAATGCAAAGACGAAAGGTCATTGTCCCGGCCAGTACATACTTAGCCACGAACACACGCCTTCTGTAAGGAATACAAGCTTTACCAGATCAATTTGCAGTTTTATTCAAAGAGGAATTCATTTGAAAGGACAATTTAATAATAATTATAATAGTTTTGGAAAATTTAGGGAGCGGTCAAGTTCTAACAAATGTGAGAGTGTCAAAGTCAATAAATACTTGAAAACAAAGTATTAAAAATAAAATAAGAAAGTATTTAAGATTATTAACACCAACCTCGAAAATTAAAGATCTAGAAAAGCATTTTAAGATCAATCATATTTTCAGAGTCATAGAATGTTTAAAGCAAAACTTGGAACCTGGCAGAGTTGCATCCGTAGATCGTGTACCAAGATATATAGTCTCAGGTCATGTGTAACCCCAAGAAAGATATTTCAAGTATTATAAATGCCTTACTGGCGAATCGTTTTAAGGACTGTAAGTGCCTGCTGGCGCATTATTGGGGAGGATCTTTCCCCCTGCATGACATGCGCAGCTCTGCTGTGGAGGACATGCAAAATATCCTGGCTCCTGCTCGCCTTTCTCTTCCTGAGCTGTAATTTGTTATATTACGGGCCGGTTGTAAAGTGTCCCTGGTTCCTGTAGCCTATGTTTTCAAATCCTACTTCCAGGCGTTTCCTCTAGTCTGCTCCTGGAGGACTGCTCGTCTTTGGATACGCTTTTGCTTTGGTACTTTCAGGACACTGGATGATTGTAACTGCAGCTGCGAGAATATGGTATTGCAGCATTCTGGTTGCCGCATATCTCCTTGATCCTCAGGATGTTTGGACTCATTGGTGGTTTTACTGACATGCACTGCCCCGAGACCCTGGATCTCTACCCTACCAAGGATCACAAAGTAAGATAGCGAACAACCAGCTAATAGTAGCTCCTCACCTCTCTGTTGGTCCTCCAATTTCTTAGAAAACTTTCACCAACTATGTACAAGATTCTACACCTCCCTTAGGAAGAGAAGAAGAAGTAGGAGAAGTAGAAGAGGAAGAAGGCTCCATTTCGTCTGGTATGTTGCTCTGCTTCTACGTTATTTGTTGTGTTGCTAGTGCTTGATTGCTCACCTTCTTTTAGGATCCGCTAAGCCTAAGGTTACTCTGGAAATGATTCTGGCTCGGAGGAGGTAAATGGCTATTGGAAATACCACTAAACCTGTTGAAAAGAGAAAGGCAGACTCTGCTTCTACCTCTGGATCCAGCACCAGAAAGAGGGTTGTTGCTGACTCGGCCATGAAGTGCACTCCTATTGATATCACTCCACTTACAACCGAGCATCCAACCCCTAGGTCTCCACTCCACCATCCGCCCATTGCCGGGACCGGCTCTTTGGGTCTACTTGCACGGGTCTCCTCTGCTAGTTCCCCTCCCGAGGTAGTGCTCGGATTTCTAAGGAATTTTGGCAAGTCCAAATCTTCACGGACTTGGGTATCCTTGATCATATGATGCTTCCTGCCCTAGATCGGTGCTAGAAAAGAGGCCTTTGGGTGATTTGGTTGACCAAGTCATTGAGCATTCCTTTCGTGTGATTTTCTCTACTTCAATTTCTCCCGCTTGGTTTTATCCTTTTATGAATTTCTTTCGCTATATATGGCAGTCTCTACAAATGGCATTGTTCCTCCGAGGGAGGATTTCTCATCTGGAAGGCAGCGTCTGTAAACTGCAGACAGAGAACGCTGAGCTCTTGGAGCGGGCAAATGCGGCCAAAGAGGACAAGCTTAAGACACAAGCGGAGTTGGGCTCGATTCAGAGTTTGCTGATGGATTCGCTAAAAAGTCTGGCATGATTATCTGCTGGATCTATCCTGCATGCGTAATGATTCTGCAGAAGAGCGCCCATTTTGAAGGAATAATGACATATCCTGAGCCTGAGTGACCCCTCATTCTGGGTGATCTCCTGATAGTCCTCAGTTGCAACTTATGTGTCTATGAATATGAGTCTTCTTCTACTCGAATTGTTGCAATTGCTTTTGCTTACATGGATATTTGGTAAGCTCCTTGTAGACGTCTGACTGTTGGTGCAGACCTTGACGGAAGGCCTCCACAACGGTTGCTATATCGCACATCGGGATCGCCACCTTCTTCATGTTAAACCTGTTCAAAATATCACGAGTGGATTCCTCAAACCTTTGCACTATCCGTGCAGTCGCCGGTTGGCTTCTCGGCTTCTCGCTCAGGTGAATCTGGTTGGTTGAATGCATTGACCAAGTCAAAGAAAAAGGTTATGCGTCATAGGTAGGTGACGAACCAATGCGAAAGCGCTCCAAAAAGAACTCGGAAAATTTAGAAAAGAAAGAGCACGATACATGGCAAAGTTTTGAGAGTGAACAAGACCTAGGATAGGTAGGATATATGTGTGTAAAATAAGAAGAGTGATGATGGCAAGAGAACACACGAGAACCGAGAAAGAGGCTTGAGAGTAGACCGAGGAATGTTTGGAAAGAGAGTGAGTGGCGAACTTTGGGGACGAAGTTCATTTTTAAGGAGGAAATATTGTAATACCCGGCCTTTGTGGGAACCGTACTTAGACCTAGGGACACGTGTGGGAACCCGCGTGTACTCGGAAGTAAAGGATGACCCCTTCCACGAGACCATGTAAGACCTAAACTAGACCTAGTAGACTTCCAGTGGACCGAGTAGAACCCTTAGTGGACCAAGTTAGTTGGCACTCGGTCGAGTAAGGGTATACTCGACCGAGTGAGTGCCACTCGGTCGAGTGATGCTGAGCTGTACCCGTGAAAGAATATTTCGGGATTTTATTCTATCCCAACCCTATCCCCTTCATTCTTTTTCTTCTCCTTTCTTACTCAAAAACACTCTCCCCTCTCTTTAAAATGCTCCCAATGCCCTTCCCTTGGCCTTCAATCTTGGATTAATGGTGGAACACCTCTCCTATTTCCCGATATACCTTTCTAAGTAGAAATCTCACCTCTTTCCTCTTTGTCTTATGAGTAATTCGAGTTAGGGTTTACTAAGAGAGGTTAGTTGGTCTTTAGTTATGTAAAATAAGTAATTAGTGACTAATAATGAGGGATTTTATGTTATAATATAGAATAGAGTGAATTGTGATAGTTATTACATGATTTATGTAGGATGAGACGGTTTTATGAGATGGATATTGTTGGAGTATGTGTCCTCAATGATACGTGCATTTTATATAGTCTTTTTAGGCCTCTTTATGCACGTATTTCTATGCTATTCTCGTAGTTTTATGCTACGAAATGCCCCGAATATTCTACTTTGGTTTGTTTTGCTTTATTTGCAGGAATGGACCAGAAAGTGGTAGAATCAAGCCTTTTATCGTCCGTTTTGCATGCATTTGGAGGATGAGTAGATTTGGAGCGGAAATACTGCCGTTATGGGATGCGTGAAGTCATTTCGGAAGCTAAATAACCAAATCGAGGCTGAAACTAATGAAACACGTAGCTGGCTGAATCAGATATTACTCGATCGAAGGCTTTCGAGGTCGATCGAGTACTTTTGGATAGAAGAAGACCTCGATCCAGTACTATATTTACTCGATCGAATTGAGCTTTTTAGGATTTCCTCGATCGAGTGGTTTTTCTACTCGATCGAGAGGTTTGGGCTTGTTTCTGCTCGATCGAGCAGTTTCAAATGGCTCGATCGAGTGGTTTTCTAATGGGCTTGGGCTTTTTCAGTTTTTATTTCGTTTTAGGTCAAATAAATCGTCTTTCCTATAAATAGGAAAGACGACAGAATGTTTAGAGGCGACTTATCATCTTGGACACTTGTTCGATGCTTTTTCTCTATTCTGTTTCCGGATTTACTCTGTAACTCTCTCTTCCCTTTTACTCTCTTCTTAATTTATGTTTACTATTCTCTTATCTTTTGCTCTTTTCCTATTCATGTCTAGCTAATTCCCCTGCTAGGATTCAGGGGAGTCAATGAACCGATGTTAATTGCTAATTAGGTTTATAGATCGTTTGTTGTTGTTAAGTCTATGTTGTTAATCACTGCTTTAATTGTATCTAGCTATTTGAATCGATGCATTTAGCCTTTTTAACCTTGGTAAGTCTTGACCTAGACCAGAAGGTTGGAAGGGGTGAGACCCGCAGTGTACAATAGGATGCTTTAGTGAGGGCAGAAGCTAAGCTAATAGTATTTTAGGGCGAATTGAGACCGAAAGGAGATATTTGTTGCCCCTTAGACCGACACATCGACTGATCTGTGACCTTAGCCGCAATTAACTGACGTTCGTTGATGACCCGACGATCCAAGTTTTCCTTTCTCTCTTATTAATTCCTCTTAACCTTTTCTCTTGCCTTAATCTCCCTTAGTTTAGTTTATACAATTAAAACCCCCATCTTGTGACCATAGACAGACCGAATTGACGAGTAGATAGTGACCGCCTCCCTGTGGAGATCGACCCTACTTACCGCTCACTTCTGTTAGTAGTAGCTAGGTATTTATTTTTGGTACCTGACGACGGTATCACTCAACAATAGTGTGATCACATGTTTAAATCTCATATTAAGAATACGTAAGGGATTCATTATATAGTCAACTGATCATCATTAATCAGTAATGATTGGCTAACTAGAGTTTGACATTACTGTCGTTTGACGGTGGTGGTCAGTTGATCCCTTAAGGTCACACCTAAAGGACAATTCCCTTAATAGATAAATTGATTAATGGTATGATGATACAAGTTAATCAATTCCTTAAAATTGAACAATTCACTTGTGAGAGAGAATATTGATATCTTATTGTAATGGGATTAAATAAGATTTATTTTAGTAATAAAAATACTTTATTACTAAAATTGTTTATTGTTTGAGAAACAATAGAGATAAGAATGAATGGTTAATTATAATTAAAATA
>NW_027413594.1:0-21938 GCF_048544455.1 Silene latifolia | reverse complement strand
ATGATGATTGTAACACTACGGATCTTCTTTGGAGCCTACTCGACCGAGTAGAGCCTACTCGGCCGAGTAGTGCTCTTTGTGTGAGTTATTTCGGTTATGAGGAACACTCGGCCGAGTATAGTGAATACTCGACCGAGTGTAGACCACTCGGCCGAGTGTCGTCACACTCGACCGAGTGTCCGATCCTACAGCGAAGTTATATTTTGACGGTTTGATTAGGGAATGATTAGGTTATTTTATATTTTCCGCGTCAGTTTTCTAATATCAGTTTTCAAGCGTTATCGCTTCTACGTTACCCTAATCACATCCAAATCATTCCCTAATCCTTCCCTTGAGCATTTCGTAGCATCTTTGTGTGGATACTTGCGGTAATTCTTGCGTATAAGGTCTTGTTGCACTGTTGGTAAGTTCTACCTTTGTAATTGTTGCATCTTTTTGGGTTACTGTACATTTATATGGGAAAGGGATTTTGGGAATTGTGCAAAATGTAATTGTGTTGTATGATCATTGTATAGGAGAAGACTTCGTAGAGGAGCCTTTTTGATTGTCCGTGTTGCTTACTGCTGTGATTGCTAAGGTAGGGTTTCCCTACTCAGTTGCTGTGCTTTACATGACATATTATTGTATTTATCGTTGTCTATTGATCATCGTAATATGGAGATTGTGGTGACAATGTTGGTGTGAGGGGATTGAGATGACAGTAGTGTCATGTGATTGTGATTGTGGTGGAGTCACTTGCGGGAGTGGCTTCACACCCTAGTTCGCCCTCCGTGGAACCCGCCACGGGAGGGGATGTGCACATTAAGGGACAGGGATTATTGTCGCTCGTTGAGGAGCTGGACTAGGTGGGATCGGCTGCGGTCACCCACTGGCGGCGAGGATTACCTGTTGCGATGGGTAATCTGGCAGGGCTACACACTTTAGTGTGTAGTCGGTTACTATGTGAGACAGGGTGATTGGGAGTTGACGATGATCGGGCGAGTATTGCATTTGTTTGTCTTGTTGCTGCATAATACTGACCCCGTTGTTGTTTGTGTAATCTGCGGTGATCCATTCGGGGATGGTGAGCAGGCTTGACAGGTTTTGCTAGTGAGAGCTTGGGGATTATCTTGGGAGATTTGCCACCATGAGTCATAGCATCACCGTCGGAGTCTTAGCGAGTTTCTTTTATTATTAAGACTTCGGAGTTGTATTTTATTAGACGGTATTTGGTTTTGGATGTTGTAAACTTTGTTAATTACACTATTTTAATAAATGTGCTCAGTTCAGACGCTTTTGATATGTACTATCCTCGGGCAACCGAGATGGTAACACATTCTCATGGTAGGGTGGTCCTGGTAAGGCACCTTGGTATGAGGGGGTGTTACAAAGTGGTATCAGAGCTAAAGATTCCGGCACCTAAACAAAATGAATTAATGAACCTAGGGAGTCTAAATAAAATGAACCCGGGGAGAGTTGTCTGGAGCTACCGCAAAGACTCGGGAGACGTCCCGGAGTCGCAACTTGGCCCTCACTAACTCAAACCGGTAACATGGGGAAAAGTGGTGAGAGTAGGTTTTGTATGTACATGTATGTGATGATGAAAGCTAGTAAAAGTTGATAGTTGAATGTGTATATGTGTTAAAGTTGTGAAGGTGATGAAGGGAGAAATGATAGAAGAGATGGATGGTAGATAAGCATGAATAGTATGCTGATATGTTTACAATGTGGCATTAAAGATTTTGATATATGCATTGCATGTTGATATGTTTATAACATGGTTTTTGCCTTCTTACGTTTTGTTATGAGAATACTGAGTATGATAGAAGAATCGTAAAGTGATAACCTGTAAATAGTGTTACTCGGCCGAGCATGATAGGCACTCGACCGAGTATTGAGTACTCGGCCGAGCATAAGGGAACTCGACCGAGTGTTGTTTGAAGGAAAGTAGCAATCGCTACTGTTTATGATAACTCGACCGAGCATGGGGGTACACTCGACCGAGTATGGTCCACTCGGCCGAGTGTTGCTATACTCGACCGAGTGCTTCTTTTGTGTTTTGATGTTTGTCTCTGGAGTCGATACTCGACCGAGTATCTGAGAGGATACTCGACCGAGTGATCTTTACTCGACCGAGTGTTGCTTTACTCGGCCGAGTGTTCTTATGGCGGAGGGGTGTTAAATTTTGAGCATGCGTTTACGTTTCTTTCTTTCTTATCAGCTCAAAATGCCGCCCAAAAGAACTCCTGCGCAGATCCAAGCTTCGGAGATGACTCTTGATGAGATTGCTCGCATGATTGAGCAACAAGAGGCTCTCCTTGAAGCTCTCAAAAATGTGGGAAAGGGGAACGAGAAGCCGATTGATGCAACCCAGCTTAGCATCAACATTGCTCGCTTCCACCCTCCCACATATGACGGGGTAGGTGAACCAAAGCTGCTCGAGAAGTGGCACCGTGAGATTGAAGCTCTCATGGAAATGGTTAAGTGCCCCGAGGATATGATTGTTGAACAGGTTGTGTACTACCTAAGGGGAGAAGCGGCAGTTTGGTGGCAGAACGTCAAGGAGGATGCTAGAGCTTACTACCAGGAGGAAGGGGCTATTCCGTGGTCTGGGTTGAAGAGCGCTATGAGAGAAGCGATTTGTGCCGGAGCATATTCGACACAAGATGAGATCCGACTTTGAATCTTTCACTATGTCGAGGAGATGACGATTCGATTACTATCATCGATTTGTGGAGCTATCTCGTTATGTGGAAGATTTGCGGCTCGGGCAAAAGGTTTGGCTCTCCGATTTGAGAGGGGCTTGTCTGCTAAGATCGTGAGTCGTATGCAGGCTGGGGTTGCTGCGACCTCAAGGAAGTGTATCTGAGAGCGGGTCAAGCTGAGAGAATGGTGGATCTCTCAAGAGAGATCGAGGAGAAGTCTGCTACCGAAAAGAGGAAGGCTGATAGTGGGAACAACAATCAGCCAACCAACAAGAAAGGGAATTTCAACAATGCTAAGGCTTTTTCTGGTGGAGCCGGTTTCTCTGGAGGTTCTCGTGGCTGGGGAAAGAATGGAGGTCGGGCTGTAAGTGACAACACCAACCTTACGTGCTTCAACTGTGGTGGTGTGGGCCACAAAAGGCGGGAATGCACGAGCTACAAGCCCGGAATGGTTCGGGGAGCTCGATCGAAATTTCTCTCGGGGGCCGACTCGAGTTTTGCTAGTAGCCGACCGGGAGGTTCATGGGCAACAGAGGTGGACGGGGGTAGCCGGGCGGTTACAAACCGCGGTGGTAGTGGATCTTATCGGCGTCGAATAACGGTGTCACCCGAGATTCGGCAGCTAAGCCTAGTACCTCCAATGCTTGATTCGGGGTGGAGGACGGAAGAATAGTGGAAAGCTCTTCATGATGGATAAGCAGGAAGCACGGGATGATGCTCATGTAGTTACCGGTACCTTTCTTGTTAATAATGTACCGTCTTTTGTTTTGTTTGATTCCGGGGCTACACATTCGTTTGTGTCTAAGAGTCATGCAGTGTCTATGGGTTTGGGCAAGTTTGAGGTTGTAAAAGATGATGTGTTCATACCTTCAGGGGAGTCTGTGTCGTGTCTCAAGTTATATAAGGGTATACCTATGGTGATTGGAGGGGTAGATTTACCAGTAAACCTGTTAGAGTTTCCTAAGGATGGGTTTGAGGTAATTGTCGGGATGGACTGGCTGGGTAGGTATGATGCCAGGATAGATTGTAGACAGAAGAGAGTGTCTTTAAAGAGTCCCAAGGGTGTTAAAGTGTCCTATAGAGGGTTTGTGGTAAAGCCTAAGTGTAGGTTTATCGCAGTTATGACTTTAAAGTCATGTTTAAGGAAGAAGTGTCCCTTAATCCTTTGTCATGTGAGAGATCATCGAGTAGAGCCGCCGACATCTTCTGAGATTTCCGTGGTGAAGGAATTTGAAGATGTATTTCCTGAGGAGATACCTAGTTTGCCTCCCAAGAGGGATATTGATTTCAGCGTGGAGCTTAAACCGGGAACGGGTCCTATATCTAAAGCACCTTATCGTATGGCACCTAAGGAGTTGGCTGAGTTGAAGAAGCAGTTACATGAGTTGTTAGACAAGGGTTATATCAGGCCTAGCATGTCACCGTGGGGAGCTCCAGTTCTTTTTGTAAAGAAGAAAGATGGGAGTATGAGATTGTGCATTGACTACAGAGAGCTCAATCGGGTTACAGTGAAGAACAAGTATCCGTTGCCGAGGATTGATGATTTGTTTGATCAGCTTAGTGGAGCTGGTGTGTTCTCTAAGATTGACCTCGGTCGGGTATCATCACCGAGGATAGCAGACGAAGATATTCCTAAAACAGCGTTCCGATCTCGTTATGGTCATTACGAGTATGTAGTGATGCCTTTTGGGTTGACCAATGCGCCAGCAGCTTTTATGGATTTGATGAACCGAATCTTCACACCGTTCTTGGATAGGTTTGTGGTTGTTTTCATCGACGATATCCTAGTTTATTCCAAGACCAAGGAAGAACACGAAGAGCATTTGAGGATAGTCTTGCAGACCTTGAGAGAAAATCAGCTCTATGCCAAGTTATCCAAGTGTGAATTCTGGTTAGAGGAAGTGGCTTTTCTAGGCCATGTCATATCCAAGAGAGGGGTATCTGTGGATCCTAGTAAGATTGAGGCCGTTACCAAGTGGGAATCGCCGAAGAATGTAGCTGAGATCCGGAGTTTCTTAGGCCTTGCTGGCTATCTGCGGAGATTTGTGAAGGATTTCTCTACCATAGCACGGCCTATGACATCCTTGATGAGGAAAGAAGTCAGGTTTGTTTGGGATGAGAGTTGTGAAACGGCATTTCAGACCTTGAAAGAACGCTTGACCACAGCTCCTATCCTAGCCTTACCAGAGGGTTGTGAGAACTTTGAGGTCTATACCGACGCTTCAAAGAACGGTTTGGGCTGTGTCTTGATGCAGGGAGGGAAGGTGATAGCCTATGCTTCAAGGCAGCTGAAAAGATGAGGAGGAGAATTACCCTACTCATGATCCGGAGTGGTGTGGTTGTGTTTGCTCTTAAGATTTGGAGGCACTACCTTTATGGCGCAACTTTTAAGGTGTTTTCTGATCACAAGAGTTTAAAGTATATCTACACCCAGAAGGAGCTGAACATGCGACAGAGACGGTGGATGGAGTTGATTGGAGATTATGATATGGACATCATCTATCATGAGGGTAAAGCTAATGTGGTTGCAGATGCCTTAAGTAGGAAGAGCGTTCATTCGCTATGTACAGCTATGTCCCTGCTGAAGTTGAGAGACGAGATGTCTAGTTTGGGGATCTTTATGATTCGAGAAGGGAATACCATCGGGGATTTGACAATTGAGCCAGAATTGTATGAGAACATCAAGAGTAAGCAAGAGCTCGATCCGAAGATCCAGGAGTGGAAGTCCAGGGTGGAGAGTGGAACAGCTTCCAGGTTTTCCATTCATCCAGATGGGAGTGTTAGATTTGATGGGAGATGGTGTGTTCCTGACGATGCAGAGTTAAGGAGAATGATCTTGTCTGAGGCTCATTGCACTCCTTATTCAGTTTACCCGGGTGGTGACAAGCTTTATAGAGATCTTAAGAAGACCTTTTGGTGGCCAAACTTAAAGAGAGATGTAGCTGAGTTCGTGGCTAGATGTTTGACCTGCCAAAGAGTCAAGGGTGAACAAAGGAGACCACAAGGTAAGATTCAGTCTTTAACAGTGCCAGAGTGGAAGTGGGAGTCGATCTCTATGGACTTTATTGTGGGGTTACCTAGGTCACAACAAGGTAACAACATGATTTGGGTGATTGTTGATCGGCTAACCAAGTCAGCCCATTTTGTTCCAATGAAAGATACTTGGTCTAAGATGCAGCTAGCTTTGGGTTACAGAAAGCTTGTGGTTCGGTTACATGGTATTCCGAAAGATATTGTTTCCGATCGGGATGCGAGATTCATATCAAAGTTTTGGCAAGAACTGCAAGAGTTGATGGGCACAACGCTGAAGATGAGTACAGCTTTTCATCCGGCAACCGATGGTCAGACAGAACGGACCATCAAGACCTTGGAAGACATGCTAAGGGCATGTGTTATGGACTTTGGAGGCAGTTGGGAAGACAGACTTGATTTGATCGAGTTTTCATATAATAATAGTTATCATACAAGCATTGGGATGGCACCTTTTGAAGCTTTGTATGGCCGGAAATGTCGGAGTCCAGTTTGTTGGGATGATAGTTCCGAGGCAGTGGTTTTAGGACCACAACTGGTTCAAGATATGGTGGAGCAAATCCAGTTGATTCGACAAAAGATGAGAGCAGCTCAAGATCGTCAAAAGAGCTACGCCGATTTACACCGCTCGGACATTGAGTTTTCGGTAGGTGACAAAGTTCTTTTGAAAGTGTCACCTATGCGAGGTGTTATGAGGTTTGGGAAGAAGGGTAAGCTAAGTCAAAAGTTTATAGGTCCTTATGAGATTTTGGACCGTGTTGGCGAGGTAGCCTACAGGTTAGCTCTACCACCAGCTTTGGATAGAGTGCACAATGTTTTTCACGTATCTCAACTCCGGAAGTATGTGAGCGATCCGTCGCATATCCTTGAGATGGAGAACATCGAGTTGGATGAATCCTTGTCCTATGCCGAGATTCCTAAGGAAATTCTTGATCGCAAAATTCGTAAGACCCGGAATGGTGAGACGGTCTTACTCAAGGTCCTTTGGTCCAATCATAACGTGGAGGAAGCCACATGGGAACCCGAGGAAGCTATGCGAGAGCGTTTTCCTAACCTTTTTGATCAGGTATGTTCGGTTACGGGGACGTAACCGTTGTCTTTTTAAGGGGGTAGGAGATGGTCGCGATAGTGTTTTGTGTTTTCTTTGCTTTGTTTGATTCGTGTCGGGAGATGTGTTTGGGGTAACTTGTTGTGATGCTTGTGTAGTTCCTTGGAGTTGTTTCATGTGTTTGTTAGAGTCTTGTGTCGTGGTGTTGTGTTTGTGTGTAGTTGAGTGTGAACTTCGGGACGAAGTTCTTTTTAGGGGGAAAGATTGTAACACTACGGATCTTCTTTGGAGCCTACTCGACCGAGTAGAGCCTACTCGGCCGAGTAGTGCTCTTTGTGTGAGTTATTTCGGTTCTGCCGAGGAACACTCGGCCGAGTATAGTGAATACTCGACCGAGTGTAGACCACTCGGCCGAGTGTCGTCACACTCGACCGAGTGTCCGGTCTGGCGAAGTTATATTTTGACGGTTTGATTAGGGAATGATTAGGTTATTTTATATTTTCCGCGTCAGTTTTCTAATATCAGTTTTCAAGCGTTATCGCTTCTACGTTACCCTAATCACATCCAAATCATTCCCTAATCCTTCCCTTGAGCATTTCGTAGCATCTTTGTGTGGATACTTGCGGTAATTCTTGCGTATAAGGTCTTGTTGCACTGTTGGTAAGTTCTACCTTATTAATTGTTGCATCTTTTTGGGTTACTGTACATTTATATGGGAAAGGGATTTTGGGAATTGTGCAAAATGTAATTGTGTTGTATGATCATTGTATAGGAGAAGACTTCGTAGAGGAGCCTTTTTGATTGTCCGTGTTTTATTAACTGTGATTGCTAAGGTAGGGTTTCCCTACTCAGTTGCTGTGCTTTACATGACATATTATTGTATTTATCGTTGTCTATTGATCATCGTAATATGGAGATTGTGGTGACAATGTTGGTGTGAGGGGATTGAGATGACAGTAGTGTCATGTGATTGTGATTGTGGTGGAGTCACTTGCGGGAGTGGCTTCACACCCTAGTTCGCCCTCCGTGGAACCCGCCACGGGAGGGGATGTGCACATTAAGGGACAGGGATTATTGTCGCTCGTTGAGGAGCTGGACTAGGTGGGATCGGCTGCGGTCACCCACTGGCGGCGAGGATTACCTGTTGCGATGGGTAATCTGGCAGGGCTACACACTTTAGTGTGTAGTCGGTTACTATGTGAGACAGGGTGATTGGGAGTTGACGATGATCGGGCGAGTATTGCATTTGTTTGTCTTGTTGCTGCATAATACTGACCCCGTTGTTGTTTGTGTAATCTGCGGTGATCCATTCGGGGATGGTGAGCAGGCTTGACAGGTTTTGCTAGTGAGAGCTTGGGGATTATCTTGGGAGATTTGCCACCATGAGTCATAGCATCACCGTCGGAGTCTTAGCGAGTTTCTTTTATTATTAAGACTTCGGAGTTGTATTTTATTAGACGGTATTTGGTTTTGGATGTTGTAAACTTTGTTAATTACACTATTTTAATAAATGTGCTCAGTTCAGACGCTTTTGATATGTACTATCCTCGGGCAACCGAGATGGTAACACATTCTCATGGTAGGGTGGTCCTGGTAAGGCACCTTGGTATGAGGGGGTGTTACAATGATAGCATTTGGATTTATCAATCCTTCAAGAGTAGAAGGAGAATTCTCATGGCATTGATGACGGAGTACCTTGGGAGTTGAAATTGTGGGTGCCAAATCTGCACAAGTAAGTCCATTCGCAAGTTTGTTCTTGAGCTTTTCCACCAAGTACCCTTTATATGATGTTTTGACCTTTTGGAGAAGGTCCACCATATCATCTCCAACAATCATAGGTTCCATGGTGGGTGCGAAAAGGTCTTCAAGGTCAATAGGAAAGAGACATTCATCTTCCTCATGGAAGCATACCTCAAACTTCTCAAGGATAGGGTCCTCAAGTAAGACAATATCACAACTTCATTCCTCTTCTTCATTCCATAAGTCCTTGCAAGACACATATTCCGCATAAGCTCCTTCCTTAGGCTTGTCATCATCGCTATCTTTATATGAATCATAAATGGGAGCTTCATTCCTCCTCATCAACTCTTTCTCCAACATCTCAATGTTCACATCAAATGACACACCCTCATACTCACAAAGGCTAAGAGTACTTGGCTTACTCGACCTCATATCTTCTTCATCAAATACCACACTTTCATACTCACGAGAGCTCAAGGAGATTGGCTCTTCCCACTTCACATCTTCTTCATCAAAGGTCATTACCTCAAATTCACATTCATGGTCAATGCTCAAGGATTGGTGGGGAGTGGTTGGTTGGGTGTTTGCTTGGGTTGCCTTCAATTTGGCAATTCGAATTGCCAACTCCTCACTATGGGTAACAATGCTTTGGAGAACATTATTCCTATTTTGGCTCTCCTCTAGAATTTGAGTGAAGAAATTTTGTTGGTCTTCCATCATTTGGAGAACCATATCTTAAATGTCAAAGTTAGGCTCATCTTTTTGTTGTGGGTGGGTGTGAAAGTGGTTGTATTGTGGTAATTGGAATTCATTGTAAAGTGAATTTTGGGTGGATGGTTGTTGTTGATATTGGATGTGGTGATTTTGGTGGGAAAAATTGGGGTCGTAGTTAGGATTTTCATTGTATGAGTAGTAAGGTAGGTTTGTGTTGACTTGCTCCTCAAACTCCCCATACCCATAGTCATACTCAAGAGATCCAACATATACTCCATATGTCAAGTCTTTAGCCATCATAGCTAAGACAAGGAAACAACTATAAGCATGGAAACTACAATAAAATGGTAAAAACAAACCTTGAGGAACAAGTTCCTCAAGGTTAAAGCACAAATAAAAATAGACAAACAAGTAAGAACTTAATCACATAACATCGTCCCCGGCAACGTCGCCATTTTGACGGGTGAGATTGTCGTCGGATCTCCCAATCAAACACATTTATATTCTCAACAAACAACTAGTTAGTGGTTAAGTCGAGGTCGATCCATGGGACGGTGTGCTTTGGGTTCTAAGTCTACCTATCTCAATTTATGCTAGTATCACGATTGATTTGGGTTTGTAGTTGGTGAGTCTAAACTAATGCAAGTAATAAAGTAAAACAAGCAATAAAAGGTGTAGACAAATAATAAAGGATAGTAGAATGTCATGGGATTATATGGGATTCATGGGAGTTGATCATACAAATATGTTCTCAATTAAATAGCAAGCACTTATTATTGTGATGAGATCGAGTTGGTGTATATCTTACAATCCCTAAGAAGGTTTGGGTCCCGGAGCCGAATCGATTAGATTGTACAACACCTACAAGTCGACTTAGTCCTTTTTATTCAACTATATGCATGGTCTAATGAGACTTGAGTTGGTTTATGTCTTACAAGTCTCATTGAAAAGATAAGTGATGGGTAAGAAATGCAAAGATTCATAGGCTTAACATTTCATCAAACATAACATCTGCATAAGTTGAAATCACAACAAGCAAGCAAATTAATTATGAAAACATATTAGATTAAGCATGAATCATTCCCCATGTTTGTTTCCCTTAATTAGCCATTAATCCTAGCTAGAAGACTACTCACTCATTATCAAGTTCAACATGCTAATAAAGTTGTCAAACATATTAACAAAGCAAAACATGATGAATAAATGATGTGATTAACAATGATTAAACAAGGGTAAAAGAGAATTATACCTATGAAGATGATTCCAAATAATAAAGCAAAGAATAAAAAAAGAGAACTTGATTGATTGATGAAGAGTTGTCAATTCTCCAATAATAACCCAATAATCTTCAATTACCCAATAATAATAATAAACTTGAACAATAATTAAGGAAAGATTAGTATGTAATTTTGTGGAATAATTGAGATTAATCTATTCTAATCAATTCCTAATGTAAGCTTAATCTAATCTAAGGAAGGATTTAATCTAATCTAAGGAAAACTTCCCCCTTTTGATTATTACAATTGGAGTATATATAGTAGTACATCATTAGGTTAAGCAAGGGTAGATTAGTAAATAACATTGCTAAGTATTGAGTAGGGAAATGCTTCTCTCGAAGGAGATGCGCATATCACGTTGCTAGTCCCGCCACAATATGCTCGTCCCGAGCATCTGGAGAATAGGCACGGGCTCCCTGGACTGTGATCCGAGCGGATCGTGGAGGAGACGCTCGGATTATGAGGGGAGAAGACGCTCGTCTTGGAGGGGAGACGGCTCGGATAATAGGAAAGGAAGACGAGCGTCTTGAAGGGGAGACGCTCATCTTGGGTTTGGGGATGAGCGTCTTGAGTCTCGGGACGCGCGGATTGGCGGACAACTTGTCTATTTGAGCTCGGATCGTAAAACGGATGTCATTTCCTCATCCGGACTCCTATTGGAGTGATTCAAAAGCCTAGACCACTTGATATTTCGGCGTCGTTTCATCTAGAATATTTTTAGAGCCAAAGGACCAACTCTTGGTTTGGGTTCCGAGCAATTTCTTTATGTAATGGCTCCTTCTCGTCATCCTTGCTTGTAAGCCTATGATCCTTCTATATACTCTTTATTCCTACATCCTTGGTCATCATTCTTGCTTCCTACAAAACATACGAAATGCACGAGAGACGGGAATTCCGCCTAATTATCTTTCTTCCTACAAAACATACGAAATGCACTAGAAAAGCAAAATAGAAAGCATTTGACGGATAAAATGGCTATGGAATGTTATAATAGTATGCAAAATAGGTTCAATTAGGGGACTAAATTTGCTCAAATATGAGTAGTACCACAAATCTAATACAACTGAAAATACTATATGCTTCTTCATCAAAGATGGACATCGCCAAGCTATGCACCAATCTATTAAGTTTGATCTAGGAAAGTGAATGCAGAGCCAAGCATTCAGCAAGTCCCAACATTGCCTACTGAAAACGCACTCATACCACCTAATTACAATAGAACTCACAGAGACCATTAGTAAGAACCCCAAAAGAGACGTGCCTATCTTTAGTCATCAACCTGCCCTACACAACCAACCAGCCAATAAAGGCAGGTCTAGGGATAATTGTCTTACTCCAGATAAGAGGATACCAGTGTACTTTTTGCTGCTGCCCTATATGCCATTTATACCCACCTGAGACCAAATACTCCCCAAGTCAGTCCAGACCCCATTAGCAAACCCAACTTTCATTTTGTCCTTAACTTGACAAATTTTATGACAAGTCCAACTAGAATTAATTGTAGGTTGGTAATCACACCAATCTCTCCCTTTCATATAAACATGACTTACCCACCTGATCCATAGATGATTAGTTTTCATTGCCAACCAGCCAGTATATTTGCCAATCATGGCAGTATTCCAAATTCTGGAAATAACTATGCACAATCCACCACTCTTCTTCTCCTTATAGATTTTGTCCCAGCCAACAGAAGGAGTTTTAATATATTGCTCAGAACCAGAACATAGATAATTCCTCCAAATCCCTTATATCCTATCAATAATAGTGACTAGAATGACAGATTCTAGTCCAGTAGGTATGCAGTTAGATTAAGACTGCCTTAATAAGTAAAAGTCTCCCTGTATAACTAAGCATCTTGGCCCCCATCCTCTTATTGTTGCCACAACTTTCTCAACTAATCTTGTACAATCTTCTATGCCCATTATTTTATAAGAGATAGGAATTCCTAGGTATCTAAAACGGAATATCCCTGCTTTAAACACAGAAATCCTGAGAATGTAATCCACCTCCCCTTGTGCAATGCCATTAAAATAAATGTCAGACTTCTCATTATTCATTTCCAATCCAGAGGAATAAGAAAAAGTAGCAAATGCCCTTAATAGCACCTTAATAGATGTCCTATTTCCTCTACAAAACATCAAAAGGTCATCAGCAAAACAAAGATGGTTCAATTTTAAAGGTCTGTATAAAGGGTGATAGTTGAACTCAACTCTACTAATAACTTTAGTAATCCTTCTACTCAGATATTCCATACATAAGGTAAAAAGCAAAGGGGACATTGGATCTCCCTGCCTAATCCCTCTCTTTCCTTGAAAGTAGCCAAAACAAGATCCATTTTGAGAAATAGTGAACCAGGGAGTGGACACATAAGCCACAATCCAAGTTACCATTTTCTCAGGAAAGTTTAAAGCTTTCAGCATTTGCTCAATGAAGCTCCATTCCACTGAGTCATGCGATTTTTTTAAATCTACCTTTATTATGCATCTTGGAGATTAGGACTTCCTCTTATAAAGTTTGACCAAGTCATGACAAATAAGGATGTTATTCATAATGTCCCTTCTTTTAATAAAAGCACTCTGGGTCTCACTCACAGTGTTTGGAAACACAATAGCTAACCTATTACATATTACTTTATAGATGATTTTATAAAGCACATTGCAGCAACCAATGTGTTAGGTTCTTTAACCCTCTTATTAGACTCTTCTAATATAGATCTAAGTTACTTATTAATTTAGATGTTATGAATATAGTTGCATGCAAACAAAATAAGAGTAAGGAGGGAAAATAATGTTTTCCTTACATTGAATGACACGAAAATATGGGCACAAGGATGGACTCCTTCCAACCTTGTTCTTGAGCTATGAATAAAAGGATGATCCTCCAAGTTTCAAATTAGAAACTCTCCTATTGATTGCATCTAAGATTTCACCCAAATATTTCTATAATATTAACTCGATATTACAAGAAATTAAATCCCTTAAGGTTATATTTATTACTACTCTAGTAATATAATAATAATAATACGGTTGTGTGAGAATATTAAAGAGATGTTTTCATAAACATAGAACAAAAAAAATGAGCAACAAAATTGCTCTTAAAAGCCTCACAAAACCGGCACCCCATATCCATTAGTGGGCTATTACTTTTTCTTATTTTAATTTTGCATGTAAACATAGGCATCATTGCATTAGAGTAAGTTATGTCATAAGCATGCAATTAGGTGAATGATTACATGCAAGTGGTTGATTAAAGAAAAGACAAAAATAAAGTGTTGTCCAACAACACTATATTTTTGGCCAACATAAGTATAAATGGACCATTTTAATTTTGTAATGTTTGTCACACAAATATAAGAATCATATATTTATTTATCTTGCATAAATAAATATTAGTTTGATCATATAACAATTATATAATATAAACTAATAATTAATATACACTTAACTCTTAAGTAATAATTATGTCATTATATTAAAATATAATGAGTCCTTTAATGTCCAATTAAATTAATTTACAACCCTTTGTAAAATATAATCAATGAATAACCTCTACCTCTAAAAATAACAAACCTCGGTTAATTTAACGAATTAACACTTAATTATTAAATAAAATTTTATTTAATAACATTGTAATAAGATATAATTTCTTTAGTCAATCATCGCATAATTGAATAATAAACTTGTGTTGACTCGAGTTCTAAACTCGACTTCAACAAACTCACACAATTATATATATATATATATATATATATATATATATATATATATATATATATATATATATATATATATATATATATATATATATATATATATATATATATATTAGGGATCGATCAACTTTGTATCAAATACATTTGATCAGTTAATAATTTGGGTTCTATCCTATAGGTGTGACCTCAAGGGATCAACAGATGACCACCGTCAAACGACAGTAACGTCAAACTCTAGTCAGCCAATCAGTACCGATAAATATTGATCAGTTGACTATATAATGTATCATCCCTTATGTATTCTTATTATGAGATTTAAATATGTGATCGCACTATTGTTGAGGACACATACTCCAACAATCTCCCACTTGTCTGAGACAAGTGTGCGTCACCAATTCTCTTGTCCTATTATATCTCCCACTCAATGCATGTGATCATATCTAGAGTGGTTTCCTCGATCTGGAGAGTAACTATTTGACCGGAATTATTTACCGTAGATACCTTCCGAGCGTGGCCACGCATTTCCAGTTCACTACTCCTCGAGTAGCCTTGAGATTTAGATAACCCTGACAAGAGGGTGGAAAATTCCTATCGCACTGTTCCCTTTGTTTAGCCACAGTTCATGATGACCCAAAAGATGCCCATTTGTTCTCCATTTTGGGAAGTCGTAGAGCAAAAATCAAAGCTAATCAGAAACTATCCCGACTTGGGCGAACAGTCTCTAGTCAAAGAATCGACTCAAAAAGGATACTATAGTAGCTCTCGCCACGACCAGGCTATATAAAAATTACAAGAATTCTATAAGCGGTCACTGCCCGACAGAGTTTCCCATACAGTCTGCCTATGTAATTGACTAGTCATCTCTTATGACCCTATGGGACTTGAACTTCCCATCAATCGACTCACACTCTAGTCACTAGGAGACGTCACCTCATATAAGTGACTAGGGGCCAATACTATGTTAATCTAGTTCATTTTAATAGGGTTCAACGTTGTCCTTACAACCTATTTGGATATAACAAAGTAATGAAAGAGTTTAATAAAATCAAACGATAAATGCGATTATCACATATGAACAATCAATACTATATTATTGCTTCATATCTCATAATCTTAAGATTATAAAATCCATGTTACTTCATGGTGGTTCCATCAAAAGTGTAATAAAAACTTGGTTGAAGATTATACAATATAACCATCACCCCAACTTCATAAATTGCAATTTTCTTCTTTCGATGTAATCTCTTTATTACATGAATTTTCTAAGTACATGTCTAGACTTGAGCTCTTTAACTTGAAAGATACTCCAACTGTTATCATATACCTTGTGACAAGATCCATGGTTTAAAGGATTTACTTCTAGTTCCTTTACAATTCATCTTATCCTTACCACAAAGTACTTAGACTCTATTTGTAGAATTCACAATGACTGACTTTTCAAGGTTGTTCTCGCTATTCGCACTTCTGACAATTGACAACAAGATCAGCCTAAGAAACTCGAGCTTTTGTAACCCTTAACACAAAACTCAATGTTTCAATAAAAGATAAGTACAAATCCTTATTCCTTCTCAAGAACTCAAGGATGTATCTAGCGGCTATCCATTGACCCTCACATGGATTGACTTGTCTTGCTTAAAGCATATAATTTATCAGTACTTGTGCATATCTTAACACATTAGGTCGATCCAATGGCGAAAACATTGGGAATCGATTTCATGTGTCCAACAATTTCAGTTTCAGTGGGTAACTGTGATTCGGTTCAAAGTAATCCCACAACCCTTTGGAATAAAATCTCTCTTGGATTTATCTATGCTGAAATGAAGAAGAATCTTATCAACATAAGACTTTTGACTTAATGTCAATATCCCTTTAGGTCTATCTCTATAGATCTGGATATCAAGTATGCGCTGTGCCTCACTGTAGATACCTCATTCTTGCACCTCCCGCAAACCACCCGGTGATGATTGGGCCGCATGTTTGGTACACGGAACGATTTGTGACAGTTTGTATGTTTATCGTCAAGTGATTGCTCAAACATTTATGTCTACCTCTTAAATGTCATCTACGTGCCGATACGGTCGTTTTGGCAGTAATTAGAGTACATTTGGAGTCCGGGCCTAAAACCGTCTTCATTTTCTGACAACCATTAAAATGCCGAGTCGGAATGTTCCGGATATTTCTATTCCATATTTTATAAATCTTTTAATCTTTGGTAAATAATTTCCCGTAATATTCACACAAGGAAAACCAAATTATTCCGTTATTCCATAAACTAAACACGAAAATCTTTCTTCCGCAGGAGGAAACCACTTGGGAATAGACGCAGCAAGTGCTGTGCCTCTTCCCAAGTCCTTTTCTGCGTATTTTTCGTATGTTTTCATATCTTTTCGAGATTCACTTCCAAAGTTTCTCCGAAAAATTCTACTTCCTCCACGTGATTAGTATAAATAGAGACCTTCGGTCTCACATATTTCTCACGCGAGTGTCCGCCCTTCTCTTCTCCCTTTGCATTCTAGACAACGTTCTTACTTTTTGGCGTCTATGGGCTTGATCTTTCGACCACGTAAGCTCGGATCCTTCTGAGTACCAGCCTCGTTTTGCATGACCGACCAATTTGACCAACTCCACCATAATCAACTTTAATCAATCTGTTTTAATTCCTCTTACGACGGCACTTTCGTCTACATTCGAGTCGAGCATCACTAATCGTTAACTTAGTTCATCTCGTTTCGTCAAACATGTAAGTCTGAGGGTGTAAATCTCTCTTTTATTCATTGTTATTCATTTATTGCAATCATATTGTAAGATTTATGTCGAAAATACAATTAAAACCGATTTCTAAAACCCTTTGTTTAAAACCCCTTTTTATGGATTATCGAAGACAACACTGGCGAGAAAGGACGCGGCAATCGCTGCGCCTCTTGAAAGGGACGCAGATACCTGCTGCGCCTCTTCGTGAGGGCCGCCAGCTTCTGCTTCCTTTCTTCTTCCTTCGTCTTTCGTTGATTCGTTTGTTTTTCTTTTGTTTTCATTTGTTCCTTGTTTTAATATAACAATCTGAACATAATAATTTGACATATAAATTTTTCATCATCATTAACATATAATTCATCTCATTAATTCCCGACCTAAATCCCAAGTAACCAATATTTGCGGGTTTTCGTCACTAAAGTCAAACCGGGTTGTAGAAATTCGATTCATTCATATTGGGTTTAAGAATTCGATCTCGATATATTCTCACCTGTTTATTATCATATTTATCATTAGTCCGTCATTAATTCATCATATTTAACCTAATTAATTTGTTTAGTTATTAATTTGTTGATTAATCCTCTTTAATCTTGTAATAATTCGTCCTAATTAGTTTCATCCATGTTTATTGCTTTCATGACCGTTAATCGCATGTAAATAATCTGATAATCACTTTCATCTGAGTCAAATAATATAATCAAACATTAAAATCACCAACGAATATTAACGACTTGCAATTCCGGGCATCACGGCCCGAGGCGAGCCAAGGAACAGATCAATGCTGTTTGCCTCTTCCAGAGGCGCGCTCTGCTGCTGTTCCTCGTTGACTTCATCTCGAACTCCGTTTTTCCTTGACCTAATTTATTAGTTTACGTATTTAATTAACTATTATTCGTATTATCACCTAATAATATGTTCGTTCATTTATTTATTCTTTCTTTTCCAAATTATCCGTTTTAGATGTATTTTCGACATAAATCATTAAACCCGATGTAATTAATGTAATTTTCATTATTGTAATTTTCCTTTATTGTATTTATCATTGTATTTTTTATTGCTTGTATGCTTTCACATGTAATTGAACTTAAATCCCGATTCGACCTAATTGTATGCTAAATTAATTGTTTACCTACTTAGTATTAATTCTCACATGTTAGGATTAAAACGTTGGATGTTGCATTGCATGCATATAATCGACAATATATCGTGTATAGACGATTTTCCCTAATCATTAGTATAGGCCGCTATCGAGGCGGGCGGGATTAGGTGTTCGATCAAAAGAGCTTCCTAATACGTACCCTCATCCCTTACTCCAGATCTCTGTGAACATCCGTGTTCATTGACATCCACGAGAGTCATTCTTGACATAGAATGCTAAGGGTAACGAGTTCTTGGTGTTCATATCACTACTTTGTGTCTTGACATGGCATGTGGTATTCGAACGGTTTCCAATTTTCCACAATAAATTGGTGGCGACTCCACAAATGCAAACGCTTGTTTCCCAAGCGCCCTCGTGGCCCGTGTCCACAGTTTGGCGACTCCGCTGCGGATAATACACTTACGTGTAGCCAAAAGGGTGAAACTTGAAGGTTAGGGAATAGTTTGTACAAGACAATTGTCGGTTTTCATAACTCGGTCTTCCTAGATCGTTTTTTCGGCATTCCTAGGCCCAACCCAACCCATTCGACCAATCTTCCCGTCTAAACGGTCCTAATTCTTATTTGGGCCTAAGGATGGATAGCGATTGACGTCATCCATACCATGGCACTTACTCTTTTTTGTATCAAGGACTTTCACTACTTGAGGAAATGGACTAGCTAGGAATCGGCCTTACTCTTGTTTGGTACGAGCCTCTCCACAGACTTCGGGTTTGATTGTTCGGTATGGCAACCCACCCTTTAAACCAAAACTCGTTTAAATGCACTCAGTATCCCGTTATAATGCTTGTATATTGTTTGTACCATACGTGATCACCTTTTTCTAAACAAAACCATGATGATTTTTGTAAAGTTCAAAATCCTTCTTTAACATGTAAAATTTCGAACTTGGGCCTAATGTTAGCGCAAAACAAGCCGAAACTCTGTCCAATTTTGGAGCCAAAATTATGGCCTCAAAACCCACTTCAAAACTTCACTTCGAGTCCACTCCTACAACTACACTAAAGTTGACTAGGACCAATCTTTTTCAAACTTTGTCATTTCCTCAAAACTCACTGACACAAGTGGCACACTCCCACTTAACGAGTCAAAACATTTCTTTTCATGTAAGTGTGCTAGAGTGGTCGATCGGGTTTTGATTCATCGTCGATCTCTTATTCAGTTTCCAAGATGCCTGGAACAAGCGACGCGAAATTCAATCAACTCCAGAATAGTAATGATCAAATCCTAACCGTGCTAGCTCGTCTCCAAGTTACTCAAGACCAAGTGTATGATCGCCTTGACACCATTGAGGGCCGAATATATGCCGTGGAAACGAGGATGCCTCCTCGAGAAGGTGAAATCGCTGATGACTTCGAGAAAGACTTCGGGGATGAAAACCCTCCCATGGGTATGACTGCAGCTGAGAAACGACTCCATTACTTAGAGGAGCAATTGATGTATCTTAAAGGGGATGACATTTATAGGGAGAATAATCGCAAGTATGAGGCCGTAAGTTCCAAGTTGCCAACCAACTTCAACATGACGGATATCCCTAAATTCAAGGGATATGAAAACCCTTTGAACCATATCCGTGCCTTCAAGGATTAAATGTCTATCAAAGGCATTAAACCCGAAATGTTCTTAAGGATCTTTCCTTCATCTCTTGACACCATCCCAAAACAATAGTTCTATTCGCTAGAGCACAAGAAAATCGCTACTTGGGACGATGCTGTTGGAAATCTATATCTCATTATACTCAACATATTCTTATATGTTACAAATTAATTTAGTCATAAAATTAATTTAGATCTTATGCATGCAAACTAAATAAGAAGAGATAAGAAAATCGATTTCTCACCATCTAAATTTCGATCATCATATGGGCACCAACAAGATCTCCTTCTTGTTAGTTCTTGAGCTCAAATACTTTGGGATGATCCTCCATAACCCAAGTTTTCAAAGTAGAAAACCTCCTCTTGATTGCACCCAAGACAAACCCAAAATACCCACATAAAGATTAACTAGATCTTGATGTAAGTAACCTTAAAATAAATCTAATAAGTGTATAAATACTACACTAGTATAATATGAAGTTTATTAGAATTTTTATGAACAAAAGAACACAAAACTTCTTGTGTAATTTTTAGAGAGAATCTTAATTTTTCCCACCCTTTTCTTATTATCTCATCAAAAATGAATAACAACAATAATAATGTATGTTAAGGGGGAGTGGCCGGTTTTTTTGAGTGGGTATAGGGAGTGTAGTTTTTGTCTTTTCCATGCCCAATAGCTTTTGTGCATAGGTTAGACAAAAATTGTTTTGGTTAGGGTAACCAGTAGAAACCAAGGCATGTTTTAAACTTGTCTCCTTTGTGTCTAGTGCACACAAAACAAGGCATGTTTTACACGGTACAAATGACCCATTTACGGGTCCATTTTGGTTCTTATATTTGTCGCACAAATCACGTGTAATTTTATTTTAAACATCGTCTTATGTTCAAATAATTTCTGATTAATTTGGTCAACAACACTATGTAAATATACGTATACAACTGCACATATATTTTACGTGCCAATACTAATCACATTAGTCAATTAGTACAAATTTTAATAATTAACCGTTAATTATTAATTCCCGTCTCAAATAATTAATTATCGCATAATTAAATAATAATTTCCGTGCCTCGAGTTCAAAACTCGAAATCTCTCCAAGTAATTTGTTCGACTAACTTTAGTCAATTTTAAGGAATTAATTAACTCGTATCGTCATACAATTAATTAATCTTTTTCAATTAAGGGAATCGTCCTTTAGGTGTGACCTTAAGGGATCAACTGATCACCACCGTCGCACGACAATAATGTCAAACTCTAGCCAACCAATCATTACTGATATGTGTGGACCAGTTGACTATATATGTAATGTATCATCCCTTTCGTATTCTTGATATGAGATTAAAATATGTGATCAATATGATCGACAATTGTGATCGCATTATTGTCGGGGACACTTACTCCAACAATCTCCCACTTGTCCTCGACAAGTGTGCGTCACCAATTCGCTTGTCCTATTACTATCTCCCACTCAATGCAAGGTGTCTTTCAGGTCGTACTTGCAAGTGATCATATCGAGAGTGGTTTCCTCGATCTGGAGAATAACTGATTGACCGGAATGATCTACCATAGATACCTTCCGAGCGTGGCCACGCATTTCCAGTTCATTACTCCTCGAGTGGCCCTGAGATATTGTTTTAACCCTGGCAAAGGGGTGGACAATTTCTATCGCACTTATTCCTTTCGACTAGCCATAGCCATCATAACCCAAAATATGCCCATTTGACCCCATTTACGAAGGTCGTAGTAACACAAATCAAAGTTAATGCAAATCGTGCCACCTTAGGCGAACAGTCTTTAGTCAAAAGAATCGACTCATTATAATACTATAGTAGCTCTCGCCACGACCAGGCTATATAAATTTTCCAGAACTCTATAAGCGGTCACTGCCCGACAAAGTGTTCCTAACAGTCTGCCTATGTGATCGACCAGTCATCTCACATGACTCTATGGCACTTGAACTTGCCATCAATCGCATCACACTCTAGTCACTTCGAGACGTCACCTCATACAAGTGACTATGGGCGAATACTATGTTAATTCGGGTTCACTTTAACGGGCTTCAATATCGTCATACAACCCGTTTGGATGTAACAAAGTATAATATAAGAGTTTTAGAATAAAACTCGAACGACAAATGCGATTATCACATATGAATAGTCAATGCCTGATTACTACATCATATTCTATAATCCAGTTTGATTTTAAATGTAGTTGTTCATCTCAATTTAA